>NC_133533.1:58809900-59109900 GCF_048544455.1 Silene latifolia
TCGGTGATCTTTCATCGTAGTTTTAAAATTAAGTAAAGAAGAAGAGTAGAGATACTCACCACTACCGGACAGTACGCCAACCTCCCGTAGAGGAACGCCGAGTAGTCCTCGCCAGGAAGAAGGAGGGCGTCACCACCGACGCCAGCCAGGTCAGCCTCCCTCTCTGCCTCGGAAGGCTCCCTGAACATCGTCCTAGAAGGATCAATGGGAACCGTCAACACGTCTCGAGAGCACTGACGAGCCAAGCGCTCGCCCAAGTACCACACAGGACCCATCGACGTCCTCACCAGCAGCCGGCTCGAGCTCATAGGTCGAAGGACCTCAGCCACAAAAGGAGGCGCGCCAACGTACACCGCCCAAGGCCTGGGCACCCACTAGGACAAGACAAACAAGGAATCATTCTTATGATCGATTAAAAGCAATATAGAATCAAAACGAATATAATTGAGATGCTCACGCTATCCAGCTGAAGAGCGTTCACGTCCCGCCGGTAAACACCGTGAGAGGAACGCTTGCTCCTCGTTCTACACATCACCCAATCCCTCACGACGGGATAGGCCTTCTCCAGCGGCTCCGTCCTCTTGGGCGAGAGGCTCGGAAAGTAGGAGTACACCCACGCTTGTAAAACAAGATAGTCAATAACGATCTTTCGTAATTTGATAAGGAAAAGAATTGATTTTAGTCTCAATGAAGGTTCATACCTCCAACAGCAGTCCAGGTCCAAAAGCACCAGGAGAAGTACCCTTCTCCATCAACTCCGGATGAACCATGGCCCTCATGAAGCGGATGAGGACCGTAAAACCAGCAGTGACCCAGTCCCAACGCCCTAGGGAGCTCAGGTCAAAAAGGAAGGGAAGAAGCTTCGTCGACAGCCTCTCTCCCTTGTCTCCGAGGTAAATCGAAGATAGAAACCACCAAAGCCACAAGCGGGCCCTCTGCTCAGCAGTACAGGGAGGAAGAGTCGTCTCCCTCCCGTCAATCGTCACCGACACGGGATCTTTCCAAAGTAGTCTCGAACGTAGGAAGCGTGCACCAAGTCCGCATGTGAGCCTTCGGCGACAAGTTCCAGCCGATCAACCTCCTCGCCTCAGCCGAGTCCACCCTCATGGCAGTCTCCGGCCACTCCACCGCCTCGGTCCCACACGGCAGACCAGAAATCATGTCGTAGTCCTCCAGAGTGACTCCCACCTCACCAAAAGGCATGTGAAACTTAGAAGTCGTGTCCCAAAATCGGTCCAAGAAAGCGCGGACCAGGCTAAGGTTAGCCCGCTACTTCCTCTTCGCGATATCCCTCTAGGCTTGCACCAAGGTACCGAACGCTCCACGCTCGATCATGGCGCGCTCCTCCGCTGACAGCCGCTCGTAGCACTCCATCGCTGTCGTGTAACCCGAGAACGACCTGATGTTCCCGACCTCCTATTGTGATTCGAAACAAAAGCTATCTTTAGTTTTGACTGAAAATTGGAGAAGATATGAACAAATGAAATGAATGAAAGAAGGTGAGTGATGAGTAATGAATTCAAAATTACCAAACTCTTTACCGTCCTGTAGCACAGGTGACCCTCTGCAGCCCAGAGCAGGTGCCTACTCTCCCAGGTCTCGGCCCACGCGGGCGCTCCCCTTAGCTGACGACCTCCTCGTCCGACCTTGGCCCGCCTCGGGGCCTCCTCCTCCTCAACAGCCTCCTCCTCGTGGACCTCGTCCCCAGCAGCCATCACCGCGGCGGTGAAGGCCTGCTCCAAAGCCTCCTCGACAACAGCAGCGTCTATCTCCAAGGGAGTCCTCCCAGAAGTAGAAGCCTCATCACCTACAACATTAAGGCAAATTTAGGCCGCGTCACGTGACGACGGGCCTTGGTTAAGGGATTTTCGAGCCTTTGGAAGCCCTGAAATCGCTCTTTTCTCGCCATCTTTGGCCATATTATCACAAACCCGATCACTCATGTGGTAATTAGGATCAATTCAAGCCTAATTTGAAGCCTAGTTCCGAGTTCGAGTCGAAATTTCGGCAGCATTTTGTTATAACGGCGATTATGCCCTAGAAAAGTGTCCTGAAAAAGCCATCACAAACAAAAATTCCGAGATGGTAGAAAGTTTACCCATCATCCAAGGATCCCAAATATCAAGTTTCATCACAAATGGGCAATCCTAAGGCTATTTTCGAAGCAATTTAAAATCTAGCTGTGAAACCGTCTCAATGTCACTCAAATGCTCAAAACTCAACGAAAATTCGAAACAAATACATGGTTATGTTCCTTATACTACCAATTATCCATTTCTAGTGTTAATTTTACAAGGCAAATGCATTTGGGGGAAAAGCCCCAAATTTTCGAAATAATTGGGTTGAAAACCCTAATTTTTTCGATCCAAATTGAGCAAATATAGAAGATTAATGTAAGAATGAGACACATACCTCGATTAGTCATGATTAATGCAAGCTTTTGGATCAAACCTTGGCGGAAATGGTTGAGATTTGAGAGAGTATTGTGTGATTTATGTTTCGAAACAAATGAAATAGTCCCTCTGTTTATCGCGTTTTTACGCAGAAAATGCACCCTTGGGAACAGACGCAGCAGGCGCCGCGCCTATTTCAAGAGACGTAGCTCTTGCTGCGCCTCTTCCCGGTGTTCCCTCCATACGAGGTTTCAAAAATTCGTTATGAGTTCGTTATTTGTGGGCCCATCTTTGGTGCGCCTCTTCCCCATGCTATTTTATCTTTTTGGTCCGTTTGACGATTATCTTTCGTTCAGACCCGTACTTCTAAGCCAGCAGCAAACTATCATACGTTATTTATCGCTTCCAAGACCTTGCTTGTCACAGCAATCAGATATTCCTTTACAGGTGTTTCGACACGCCTTCATTATATTTCCAACGAGAGTAAGCGGATAGACTTTCCCTCTCGAGACATGGAGATTAGTTCCCGATTATGTTCCCCAACGAGAGTAAGTGGATACACTTTCCCTCTCGAGACATGGAGATCAACATCGACCCCGAATTCTTCCGAAGTTTGTTTGAAGCTGAACACAAGCAAATTTCTCCCAGCAGTTCCAGACTGTGTCCTGCTATCTTTCCTCATATCCTTCAGATGCCCCTCTTTCGGAATAAGCCTTCGTATTTTCAGATACCAAGTTATATTCAGGCCCAAGAGTTTTGCCGAAGCGCCTTCAGTTCCGTTTCGTCCAGAAGTCTCAGGTATGATCTCTTATTTTGGCTGGCGAGCTTTCTTACGTAGTGTAATGGACTTTAAACGACCCTCCCCGATAGTCGACAGACTCTAAAATGTTCCCGACGACAGGTCCTTGGCTCAGACCCCTTGAGCCGCCTCGCGTCGCCATAGTCGTTAGGTTGTAATCTTCGATTGACCTGATGGCTATACTTTGACTTTCGCCTTGTCCAAGTCTCAGTCAAAGTGGGGGCTCTGTAGATACATCATTTCTGCACCTCTCGCAAACCACCCGGTGATGATTGGGCCGCATGTTTGTTACGCGGAACGATTTGTGACAGTTCGTAAGTTTGTCGTCAAGTGATTGCTCAAATATTAATGTCTACCTCTTAGTTGTCATCTACGTGCCGATACGGTCATTTTGACAGTAATTAGGGTACATTTGGAGTCCGGGCCTAAAACCGTCTTCATTTTCTGATGACCGCTAAATCCCGAGTCAGAATGTTATGGAATGTTCCGGATATTTCTATTCCATATTTTATAATTATTTCACAATCTTAAATCTTTGGTAAACAATTTCCCGAAATATTTATACAAGATATTAAGGAAAACCAAATTATTCCGTCCTTCTATAACTCAAACACGGAAATCTTTCTTCCGCAGGAGGAAACCACTTGGGAACAGACGCAGCAGGTGCTAAGCCTCTTCCAAGAGACGCATGGCTCGCTGCGCCCCTTCCCAGTCCTTTCTCGCGTATTTTTCGTATCTTTTTCATATCTTTCCGAGATTCACTTCCAAAGACTCTCCGAAACCCTATTCCTTCACGTGATTAGTATATATAGGAGCCTTCGCTCCTCATATTTCTCACGTGAGTGTCCGCCCTTCTCTTCTCCCTTTGCATTCAAGACCTTTGTTCTTACTTTTTGGCGTCTACGTGCTTGAACATTCGACCACGTAAGCTCGGATCCTTCTGAGTACCAGCCTCGTTTGCATGACCGACCAATTTGACCAACTCCACAATCAATCAACTTAATTAATCTAATCGTTTTCCTCTTACGAGGGCGCTTTCGTCTACATTCGAGTCGAGCATCAGTAATCGATAACTTAGTTCTTCTCGTTTCGTCAAACATGTAAGTCTGAGGGTGTAAATCTCTCAGTTTATTTATTGTTCTTTACTTTTTGTATCACTAATGTAAGGTTTATGTCGAAAATACTTGTAAAAACCGATTTTTAAAACCGTGCTTTAAAACCTTTTTTACGGATTTCCAGAAGCCAAACCGTCGAGAAAGGACGCGAAGAATCGCTGCGCCTCTTGAAGGAGCGCATTCTGCTGCGCCTCTTCGTGAGGGCCGCCGCATTCTGCTTCCTTTCTTCCTCCTTAAATCCTCTCGTAATTCGTTTGCTTCTATTTACTTCGTTTGTTTTCGTTAATTCTTTGTTAAAATCACATATTAATTTCACATGTATTTATTGTTCATCATTAACACGTTTAATTCATCGTTAAATCCGACTTAAATCCCTTATAATCCAATATTTGCGGGTTTTCGTCATTAAATTCAATCCGGGTTGTAGGGATTCGATTTGTTCATATCGGGTTTCTGGAATTCGACCGTTGATATATTCTCATCTATCTTTTGTCGTATTCGTCATTAATTTGTCGTTCATTCATCGTATATTTAACCTATTTTGTTCACCCATGTCATTAATCAATCGTTCATTCATGTAAATAATCCGTCTTTAATCCTTCTCATCCATGTTTTATTGCTTTTATGACCTTCATTCACATGTAAATAACCATTAAATCACCAATTTACATTAACGATTTGCAGTTCCGGCTTCACAACAGAACTCACCCTTGGAACAGAGACGCAAAGAATCTGCTGCGCCTCTTCAAAGGGCGATCTCTTGCTTTGTTCGAGTTGAGTTCTGTCTCTGAACTCCGTTGTTGCTTGACCTAGTTTAATTAGCTTACGTATAATTGACTATTAATCGTATTATCACCTACTGATCTGTTCGTTAATTCTTTCTTTTATTATTTTTCTCAAATTATCCGTTTTAAAGGTATTTTCGACATAAATCAATTAATCCAATGTAATTATTGTAATTTTCTATTATTGTCTTATTTATCGCATTTGTATGATTTATTTACATGCCTTCACATGTAATTGAGCATTAAATCCTACTTCGACATTAATTGCATGTTAAATTGCGTGTTTACCGACTTAGTCTAATTCTTCACATGCTAGGATTAAAACTTGGATGTTGCATTCCATGCATACAATCGACGATATATCGAGTATAGATGATGTCCCTAATCATTAGTAGAGTCCGCTATCGAGGCGGGCGAGATTAGGTGTTCGATCAAAAGAGCTTCCTAATACGTACCCTCACCCCTTACTCCAGATCTCTGTGAACACCCGTGTTCATTGGCATCCACGAGAGTCATTCTAGACATAGAATGCTAAGGGTAAAGATTGCTTAGTGTTCATGTCTCTACTTTGTGTCTTGACATGACACGAGGTATTCGAACAGTTCCAATTTCCCATAAAAATTGGTGGCGACTCCAACAAATGCAAACGCTTGTTCTCTTCCTCCCAAGCGCCCCCGTGGGCTCCCCGTTGTCCACAGTAACTCGTGACACCTGATGTCTTGTCGATTGTAGGTTCCAAAGCTGACCCTCTGGAGGCTATCTTCCAGAGTGCTAAAAGGAAGAGGGCTGCTACGAGCCCTGACGTAGCCTCTGCCTCCAAGAGAAGTGCCCCTGCTGCTTCTTGTTAGAAATCTATATCTCTTTACTCAACATATTCATATATGTTTTAATTTTAATTTAGTCATAAAATTAAAAGATGATCTTATGCATGCAAACAATAAAATAATTAAAGAAGAAATCATCATCTTACATTGAAGATTTCGGATTATATGGGCACAAGTGAGTTCTCCTACTCACTTGTTCTTGAGCTTCCTTAAGTGGATGAACAAGGATTCAAGTAGAGAATCCCTCCCAAGGATTAATACCCAAAGTAACAACTTAATAAAATTAATATTATTATTACTAGAACAATATTAATTTTGTATAAAATCGACCAAAAATATTTTGTTCTCTCAATAATTGCGGTTAAGAGAAAAGGAGAAGGAGGAAGATTTTTATCTCTCTAAAAACTCTTATTTTAGATGTTGAATGAATAATGATACACTAGTTTTTCATGTAGTGCATAAGGCAAATTATAGAGCAAAATACCCTTGGCCTTGCTCTTCAAAAACCGGGTTGGGGGGGGGTGGAAATAGCCAATGCATGATCAAGGTCCTCTTCACAAAGACAAGTAGGTTTGCATGGCTATTCCTTAGGTTAATGATTGTGTTTTCCATATAAAATAATCAACACAATATTTTGCCTAATACACCCTAAATTTCGGTACATTTAGTGTAAAATGGAAAATCCATTTTACACATTATTTTGTCAATTTGTCAATTTGTCACATGTCACATGTCACATAAAATTGTTATGTATTTTTAACATATTAAAAATCAACGCATTAATAAAATACGTCATATACAAAAATTGACTTAGTAATTCATAATTACTTGTACCAAAATAATTTACCAATTATAAATAACAACATCTTGTATTTATAATAATTTATTCATTCAAATGTAAATGTTTCCTTAAACAATAATTTCATCTAAGCAATAAAACAATTCAATTACTTAGACCGTATCTTATTTAATCAAATTACAGCGAGACACGTTAATATTATTTCCAAAATCGTCCGTCAATTTTAAATAATTTAATTAACGCGTATCATCATACGATCAATTAAATGATCAATTAAGAGTGTTACCCTTTAGGTATGACCTAAGGGGATCAACTGGTCACCACCGTCTCATGACAGTAATGTCAAACTCTAGTCAGCCAATCATTACCGATATGTGAGGACCAGTTGACAGTAAAATATTACTTCCCAATTGTATTCTTTAAAATGAGACTTAAACATGTGATCATCATGATCAAACAGTTGTGATCGAATTATTGTCGGAGGACACATATTCCAACAATCCCCCCACTTGTCCTCGACAAGTGTGCGTCACCAATTCTCTTGTCCTATTACTATCTCCCACTCAATGCAAGGTGTCTTTCAGGTCGTACTTGCAAGTGATCATATCGAGAGTGGTTTCCTCGATCTGGAGAATATCTGATTGACCGGATTTATCTACCATAGATATATTCCGAGCGTGGCCACGCATTTCCAGTTCATTACTCCTCGAGTGGCCCTGAGATATTGTTATAACCCTGACTAGGGGTGGGCAATTCCCATCGCACTCATTCCCTTCGACTAGCCACAACCATCATAACCCAAAATATGCCCATTTGACCCCATTTACGAAGGTCGTAGTAACACAAATCAAAGTTAATCTGAAACTGTGCCATCTTAGGTGAACAGTCTTTAGTCAAAAGAATCGACTCATTAGAATACTATAGTAGCTCTTGCCACGACCAGGCTATATGAATTTGCCAGAACTCTATAAGCGGTCATAAGGCCCGACAAAGTGTTCCTAACAGTCTGCCTATGTGATCGACTAGTCATTCTCATATGACTCTATGGCACTTGAACTTGCCATCAATCGCATCACATTCTAGTCACTTCGAGACGTCACCTCATATAAGTAACTATGGGCGAATACAATGCTAATCCGTGTTCACTTTAACGGGGTTCAATTGTCTCTACAACCCGTTTGGATGTAACAAAGTATAAGGTGAGTTAATAATAACTCAAACGACAAATTTCGACATCACATTCAGGTAGTCAATACCATATTACAACCTTGTGAAGCATATCGTAAGTGTGTCAACACTTGCTGATTGCAATAGAAGTTTAACATACCATGTGTCCATGTGTTCAAACTTCTTATAATCGCATTTTCCTTTACGTTCATGTTATCTTTCATAGCATGAACCTTACCAAGTACACATATAGGTTCCCAACCTTGGTATGGGTTCTTTATCTTGAAAGAACTTCCATGTCGATTATCACATAACCAATGAATTTGCAGTGAATGATATAACTTGCACTGATCAAGTACTCCACCCACTCATAATGCACTAGGTAAATGTTTTGCAGAGTCTTGCAACAATTTATCAAGATGATTAGCCTAGCACTTCTCACAAGTCCTAGCATATTAGGAAATATTAGTTTTGAGTAACTTCTTACTTCAACTAAGTACATTTCCAAACCTTTTATTTCTCTTTTTAGCTTGAAAGGCTTAGGATTTTCATAAATCCTTACGTGTTGTTCGAACTTTAATATGTGCAACCTTTTGACACATAACAGAGTGTTCTATCCAACACTGAAATCGCTCATCGGATTCTCCTCGAGAATTCATGACGTTTCTTCTATGGCTTTCCAATGATTCATCACGCTCTTATGCATATGATTCATTATTGGACATGTGCATGATTATTCTAATGGCGGAAACATTAGTAACTAATAATCATGAGATTAACCATTATTAGGTTCAATGAACGACCATGACTGCTAATGGCAATTCCATTTTCATTGACATGAATAACCTATGTTTCTCGTTGATTCGATGTGTATATCTCAATACTTATCAACAATGTCATGATGTAATTGGATTCATCATAGTCCATTTTCATCCAGAATTGAAAACTCAAATACTTCTTTGAGAAGGAAAGTATTAGCTCGTCATTCTCAATGAGTTAGTGAGTTATAAATTTTACAAGATGATTGCTCCCACTAAATTCCATGTCTTCACATGATAATTTCTACACTCCCACTTAATTCCACATGTTTCGAAATTGACTACTTAATCGAAACATTTTCAAAAATTGAAATATATTTTGCTTTGCCGAGTTATTAAGATAAAACCATATATGTTCCCATCATATCCTTTCAAAATACCTATTTTGAAAAGGTTTCAATCTTCAACCTTATGGAAAGAGATTTTAATCTCTAACTCATTCATCTTATAATGATGCGCGGCAATGTCATCAGATTAAATGTGAATTATATCTAATACACGTCCTTCAAAATACCCTTTTCGAAAAGAGGTTTAACCATTTCATTTTCATAATGAGGTTAAGTAATAACATTAGCGTGGTTAATACTTAGCTTAGCTCTTGTGGATATCGGCATATCAACATTTGAAACTTTTAGTCATAAATCTCATTTATTTTCTAGGATGCAACTTTGATTCATATAGGCTCTTAAGTAAATATCAATATTGAAACTATTGGTCAAAATTTATCATAAACTAGTCAATTAAGACTTTACATTAGTCATTCTTCTTCCAAAACTTTCTTTTGGTCTCCTCGTGTAGTTATCTTGAGAACATATTCTTTTGATTACTTCACTTGGTCTCTTTTGTCATGTAGATGTATTCGAGACCATAGATCTCATTTATTCGTGTATACTATATAAATAGATATACCTTTATTCAAATCATTCTTCCTTGCGTAGATCTCATTTACACAAATTTTTCTTGATGTTCTTTGTGTCTTTATTTTTCTCCCACTCTATCTTTAGAATGAATACACTAGAGATTCAAAGATAGCTTATGAGACACAAATAATGATTTTGAAGTATAAGGAGGACTATCTCATAGGTTGACTAATTGTTTTAAATTTGATAAGTGTACTTGGTGATTGACATTCCTTTAAGAGAGTTCATCAACTCAATATCACTTTATAATTGATCATATACAAGCCTTAAGCTTGTGGACATATAATGAATCCCATCATTGTAGTTGTCTATTAGATCACTTTAAGTGAATGATCATATGTTTCTATGAGCAAGAGGATAAAGACGAATTTTAGAACAAGGATAAAATACGATAAAACGGGTGACTTGGGTTGCAAACCAAGCCACCATTATCCAAAATACAACCAATATCCAAAATACATTTCCATGTCGAACACGGAAATCAAAAGGTTCTAAAATCCAAAACATAAATTAAAATAAGACAATAAAAAGACAAGCTTCATGGAAGCTACTCCTAGCTTCTCGATGGTTTCTCAAGCTTCACTAGTAGAAAAAGTCTCATTGACATCGGTTATTTTACCCTATTTACATCGCTTTTGTGGCGATGTTTCTGGGGGCGACGTATTTAGTATTTTTATCTAAACATCGGTTTCAGAACCGATGTAAATAGTATAAAATTAACATCGATTATGGGTAAAAACGATGTTAATAGTGTTTCAATTACATCGGTTTTGGTCAAAAACCGATGTAAATAGTATATTATTAACATCAGTTATAGGTGAAAAGCGATGTTAATTGTGTCTCAATTACATCGGTTTTAGTCTAAAACTGATGTAATGTAAATGGCATTCCTAATGTAGTATGTTTCAGAATGACGATTTACTCTTAAGCTATTTGTGAATTCTTACACTGTTAGGGGCCTGCAAAATGAATCAATATAAAAATAATAACCCTGCATCAATCTCATTCCTTCCAACAATTTTAAACACAACTATATATTTATTATACCAAAAAAATATCATAGCGTATACAATTCCGTCCATTCAAAGTAATTTAAAATGTACACTACAAGCTTCTACGAGGCAAAATGTGTATTTTCAATTACAATTTCTAGAAATCTAAATCATACATATTATAGACGTTCTTTCCACAATAAAGCGACCAAAGCTCTCGAACTTCGTTCATTTGTTCAATTGTCATTTGCGAACCTGAAACACACTACATACAAGAACAAGGATTAGGCCACACCTAGAAAATACGAACAATATCTACACATAAAAATTCTATACGAACAATATCTATACATAAAAATTCAAACAGTTCGAGACAATAGATCAAGATACTTTTACTATGCCGTCCTCTGATGATGCGTAACGTACAGTAATATAATACATCCACTTCATAACATAATAACCGCACTCATAACTCTGCGGCTGTTGAGGGCACTACATTTATACAAAATCAAGAGTAAGTAGACAACCGACAAGGACAATCATGTTGCTTTTGCTCGGGCACTACATTTATACAAAATCAACAGTAAGTAGACAGCCGACAAGGACATACAAATATATGTCCTTAATATTCACTTGTCAAAACCTTGAACCTTTCCTTATTTTACGGACACATACATAATTATACCAGATTCATATAAATCAAGCAAACTTAACTGGTGCCTGTATAAGCATAAGGTTTTGGTTTGGGAACCCAGCCTTGACTGTGGCTGAAAGTTCGAACCCCTAATGGACCTTTATTAAATGAGGTGCGATATATAAAAGGACAGACTTAGATCACTTGTGATCATTTGTGTATGTTGACAGATTGGTCTGAATATTTTTGTCATAGATTTACATTAACAAAGCGTTTTTAAGTGTTCCCAATAAATGCCAATTGGTCTATTTCAAGTCTTTTAGAATGAAATGGCAATGGTCAGAATGAGTAATGATTTAGAAGTTTACATCTTTACATTCTGAGAGTCGATTCCCAAATCAGTGATAATTGATATGTTGATCATGGTCTATGTTTGTCCATTTGAAGACACTCATAATAATGTGTTTTGTGTTCACAGATTATGAAATGTGTGAGTTTGCAGCACTTGTCTAACTAGAGACACGCATAGGCTTGAAGGTCAATCATATTGTACACAATACAATGAGGTTGCATGATGCTCTTAATATCAATCAAATGAACTCACAGTGACATGTAACCGAGTCTAGATTTACAAAACCCACAAAATAATAACCAAGTCTCACATGTGCCCATAAATAAGGAATATACCCCAATACAACTATAAAGGCTCCTTAACATTGCCATCATATGACTATAAAGGCTCCTTAACAATCAATACAAACAATAAAATGGTAGCAAAGGTAGCTCAAGACATAGTTCATACCAAGGCAATTCAAGGCACAATTCATATCAAAGGCAGCTATACTCGGCGTAATTGAATTTTTAACGAAAACAGCTACATACCTCAATCATTTTTATTTGGAGTTCATTTTTCTTTGACATATCACGTGTTCCAGCCCTAAAAGAATACCTTTTCCAGGCCCTGAAATTGAATACATGAAAAGTAATCATATTATCGATCATTCATACATATAATTTAATGTTGTTAGCTAGTCAATTGAACTTACCATGATAAGCAGCTTTTTATCTGCCATGTCTTCTTTGTCGCCTTATCCGACTCAAATGCGAGCTATATAAAAAAACAAAACTTATAAATCCTTTAACTAGGTGAGCTAAGTGATGATGAAATGCAGGAAAAAAAATAAGAAAATTGTAAAACACACGCCTCATAAAAAGCACCCATCACATATCTAGTTAATAAACACATATATTAATGGGTATCTACGTCAATGATGTATAATAATCACATTAAACACACAAAACTGTTTCATGTAATAAAAATTAACCATCATTTAACGAGAAACTGAAATAGAATAAAGATATACATACCTTCAAGTGGCAATCAAGTAGCTTTGTAAGGTCAAAATAGAGAATTTTGGTGGAGAGAAAGCCTGTAAATAAGGATGATTTTAACCTTTATTAAAAATTATTCAAAATACAAGTGATAATTAAAAAAAAAAAAAAAAAAAACTACATAAGAAAACAGAACACTAGACAAGTTACAAAAACTAATTGACAATATTAGGGACAAAAGTCCAAACATCCTAAAGATGACAAGATGAGGTGAACAAATTTGCACAAATATTTTCAAAGATTTCTTTATACCCTTATTTTCCATCACTAGGAACCATTAATACACCATTTTAATATCTTATCTCCGATTTGTCTGGTGAATTGTTCAGAGACCTTTGATAATCCATGAAAGCGAAAGCCTGGAAGCATTACGTGTCTCGTTTGCAAAGTTGAGTGTGGGACTGTGGAAGGTTTGGACTTGCATTCACAGTCAAGGGAACATCAGAAGAAGGCCAGAGATATGGTCTTAAGCATCAAACAAAAGAAAAAAAAGAAGCAGAAGTAAGATTTCTATGATAATTGAAGTGGAAGAAACTTATGCTGTGTTGTTTAATTGAAGTCGGTATCCAGAAAGGTTACCATAAGCTGGGAATTGTGGAACTGAAGTTTCAGTTACAGTTGAGTTAAGTGCATAGACAGTAGAGTCATAAGAAAAGTCTCACTCTCTTACTGGTTGGTCTTTGCTTAAGTTCCATGTAGTTATGAATTTTGATTGTCTCCTTGAACTTAAGCAAAGTCATAAACAAAAAGTAACTTAACTTATTAATGAAACGCATTCGCAAAACAGCAACAATTTTCATCACTACCACCCCTTAAGCAGCTAATTTAATCAATCAATTGCATAGACACAAGATTCTCAAATGCAGCGGCATTTATTAATGAAAGGACACAAATTACTAGCGACTTGTACTAGTAATCAAACATAAAGCTGCATATCTTATCCACTAGAAAGAGCCCCCAGTGGCTTATTTCGGGCAGGTTGGTGTGGTCTGGTGGAGCAGGTGGTGGTTGGGGAACGTTTGGGGGTTGTTGGTTTGGGGGGGGGGGGTGGAAACAATTGGTTGGTGGCTTAGTGGGTGTTGGTGGTTGTGTTAGGGTGGTACGTGACACCAATCTGTGAAAGATAGTGCTTGCAAGTTGCAGCGATATTCTGTGCACAGTTTCAAATTTAAAACTGAAGGTGCGTAATGCCACATCAAGATCAGTGAAAATAAAAATCAAGTGGAATTTCCCTAATTGCCTACTTCATGTTCCCTCATTTCTTTTCTAAATTCCTTTTCGTGTGTTTCATGTTCCCTCATTTCTTTTCTAAATTCCTTTTCGTGTGTTCTGGTGTGTACACAACAAATGGGAATCTGTACATTTAGCCATAACTCCATTGCTCTAAATGAAAAGCGGAAGAGCTTGAGCTAGACGCTATGAAAAGTATGATTTGTTTCTGATGCATCTATCAGAGATTGATGATCTTGTGGAATTCAGTGTCTTTTAATGCACATGAAAACTTTTTACAATCCTAGTATGGCTAGACGCTTTGCTCTAAATGAAAAGCGGAAGAGCTTGAGTTTAAGAGGCTGAATACTTGTGTATGTGTGGCAAGAGGATTATTTGTTTGGAAAAATTGGCACTCTTTTGTTTAATGTTTTTGATTCACTGGTTTTTGGAAGATCCTTGGACATCATTGTTAAGCATTAAAGATGATGATGATTTTGCTGCATATAAAATTCTCATGCCGGTGAAAGGAATAATATTTCTTCAGCTTATTCATCTTCGGGAAGAGAAGTATGTTCCAATTTCATCTACAATTGTCTTTATTGTTATTTTTTCTCATTAGTATTATCTCTGAATTTGCTGAAATGGCGGGGATGAACATTAAAACGAGCATCAACAAGAACCAAGCGAATATCTTATCCGACTTGTACAAAAACCAGAACCATTAACACACTGGCGGGGATGAACATTAAAACGAGCATCAATCCCAAAATACACAGAACTAGTTCACACGGCAAAACAAAAACAACTAGTCAGCAAGATAGCAACAACAAGCGAATGAATTCTAACAAACGCAAATTATTGTACGTTTTCATCAGCAGTAGCATAAGACGGGTGTTAACTGTAGCATAAGACGGTATTACTCCGTAATAATTAACAGGAGTACCAGAGCCCTAAATCGCTATATTGAATTGTGACAATCGCAAATAACTTCAGATTGCTTTCACATATCACACAAGTAACCAAATAGTTGTAACATATAATTGACTACATCATATGTAATTGCAAAATAATTGGAGAAACAATAAGAAAAATTTGGATGCAGGCATACCTGATTAATAGATCATACGGGGTCAAAGCAGGAAATAGATTGAGGGGTTCGCAGGTGCGCGTGACGACGGGTAGATAAGGATTGTGGTGGTCGGAAAAAGAGGCGGCGACGACGACGTGTGCGTGGGTTTGTGTGGGAAGCAAAAGGGTAAGGGTTTTGCGTCTGAATTATGGGGTAACTGCTGAAAGCGGTGTACTAGTATTACGTGTTTGTCGCGTGAAAGACTTGTTTTAGTGACATCGGTTGTGTAACTGATGTATTTGAAAGACCTTTAAAATAATTGTCAACGGTTATGACCTCGGTTTTCAGAAAACTGATGTAATGCCAATATATTAACATCGGTTTTCATATAAATCGATGTTAATATAATATGAATAACATCGTTTTGATTTTTAAACCGATGTTAATAACTCCATTATTAAAGATTACATCGTTTTTATTAATAAATGATGTAACTAAGGCGATGTCAATAAGACTTTTTGTACTAGTGCTTGCTTTTCTTTTCCCTTGTCCTTGCTTGGTGGAGGCCCTATTTACAATAAAAAGGGGATACATTATCACAACTTTGTATGACAATACCATAGTTGCATTAGAAACATAAAAGAAAGAATAGTCATTTACCTACTGGAGTGATCTTTCCAGCCTTAATATCACCAAGGTATTTGGAACAATTTCTTTTCCAATGTCCAACACCATTACAATAATGGCATTTATCAAGAGGACCCTTCTTGATTTTGGAAGTGCTAGCTTCATAAGACTTAGCTTTGGTGAAAGTGGGAGCTTGCTTCTTACCCTTCTTCCCATTCTTTTTGAACTTCCCCTTACTCTTGGTGCTTATGTTATGCACATCCTTGGGTGGGTTAACATTTAACCCCATGTCTCTTTCGGCTTGCACAAGTAACTTGTGCAACTCTTCAAGAGACACGTCCTTATCTTGCATATTAAAATTCACCCGGAATTGAACATATGCCTTGACTTTGGATAAGGAGTGTAGAATCCTATCTACAATGAGTTCTTTGGGGATTTCAACTTTTTGAATCTTCAAAGTCTCGACTAGCTCCATTAATTTGAGCACATGAGGGCTAACCTTTTGGCCCTCTTTAAAGTCGAGATCAAAGAATGCCGCGGCCGCCTCATATTGGACAATCCACGGAGTTTGTGAAAACATTGTCACAAGCTTGGAATAGATTTCATTAGCGGTGCCCATTTTAAAAGCTCTCCTTTGGAGATCCGCCTCCATCGCAAAGATTAACACATTTTTCATTGCGGCGGACTCCTTATGGTAAGTCTCATATGCTTCCCTAGTGGCGGCGGTCGACCTAGCATTAGGTTCGGGTGGAGAGTCCTCGGTAAGGTAACGAAGCTTGTCGTCACCTTGGGCGGGTAGTTTTAGTTGGGCATCCCAATCGGAGAAATTTGACCCATTCTTTTCAAGTTTACAACGATCCATGAAGGATCGGAGCCATGAAGTATTAGTGAGAGGCGTGGCGTTGGTGTTTGGATTGGCCATTTGTTATGAGAGATAAAAGCGGTCTACAAAACAAAATAGAAGGAATAAAACATATGTCGTTTTCAAAATAATAATACTCGTAAAAATAATTTAAACAAGTTTTATTGCATTTATCTAGTGACCTCTACCCAACTTAGATAAATGATTCCAAGACCCAAATTCATATCAACTTAGGCACGGGATAGCCGATGAAACCCTTATTAATATAACTCGATGGATTAACTTTTAATCGATTATACTTTTAGAACTCCTGGTCGATAAAATTACTCTAATGTTTATCTATATCCCGGAACACATGCGACTACGGTCACGAATACTTCCGTTGAGGTCAATCCAAATTTCGAATAAATGTGTCCATGATCCAAATTCACATTAACTTGGGCACGGGATGGCCGATGAAACCCTCATCAACACGAATTCGGTGGATAGACATTTATCACCCACTTCCCCTACGTAACAAGGTTTGTACCCCGGGATGGCCGAGTGCACTCCCTCGCGAAATAGGTTTTCATGGTTTCTACTTTTGGTAAGGTTATGTCTCAATTCTTTATTTTTAGCGAGAGGTCATTTCAATTTATTATCTATCACGTTTTAAGTGAACTAAAGCGGTGAACTACGATAATTCTAATTGACACGGTCGATAAACTCGATGAAAGATGATGCATGTTTTAGTTATGGCGATTTAGCGATGCATGCATCATATAAATAAAATGCAAAACATAAAATAAATCCTAGTATTGCCTTCCTAAAATAGAAAATCTAATTAACTATTACATATTCGGAAACCAACTCCATTGGTCCCTTGAACTTCGGTTTTGGCACGCATCTCGAGGTAACACCGTCTTTATGTATCGCCTTCTTGTGTGACACCGTCTTCAAGGAACTCCGGAATAAATAAATTACATAACAAATTACATAATTTCCTATTATACATTTGCAATTAAAATAAAATAAATCTATTAAATTACAAAACGGTGATACGAGATCACAATAAATTACAACCGAATCGATATTCCCATACATTTTGGGTAATACCAATTAAAAACTAAGGCCATACTAAGTAAAATTACATAATTCAAAATTACATAAAATAAAATTATGACAATCACATGGTCCATGTGGTGGTGCGGGAATGCATGGGCCCGGGGGGATTCAACCCCCTCGTCATCAAAAAAAATAAAAATTATGACAATCATAAATAAAATGCAGCATTATAATATGTATGAACATGCCCAATTTTATGTTAAATCACCTTTAAGGAGCCAATATCGTATATTAAACGGTTTTTACGGATTTGCGTGATTCAACCTTTTAAAATCACAATAAATTACATAAATTCATATTTATGCACAAGTTAATTACCCTAACCTCTTAGGACTCAAAATTAGTCTCCACTAACTATTTGACTATAATTAACTCATATTTCTTAAAATTGTTCATTAATGGACCCAAAAATACAATAAAATGCTATAAACTTCAAATAAATCACAAAAATTTCAAATAAATTCAAAATTTGAAATTTAAACTTTTGAACATTCTGGAAAAATATCATGACACTCATAATGTTCAAAAACTTAGGTTAAAATTTCGAATTTTATCGGGAAAAACAAAGTTGTGGTTTATCGGATTTATCAAATATAATCATAAAAACATGAGAAAAATATATTTATCAACTTTTCAATTTTAGATCTGAAAAAGATAATAAAATGCAACATGTGACATTTTTTCTTAGTCATGGAGTATATTTTAGCAATTATTCACTAATTAAGTCACTATTTATGCTATTTTTCACCAAAAAATCATAAATCATGCATAAAGACTTCAATATAGCCTATTATTTTACACACATCTTGTAAACTTGCATGTGACAACATACTAAATTTCTATGACCAGATTTGAAATTTATCTCATATTAACCTATTTTTCATCTAAATCCGATTTTTATCATTAAAAATCCATATTTCGAGCATAAAAACTCCAAAAATTCTAAACATTTACAGGTCATCTAAAAATAATATATGTGAAAACATATCCAAAAACCAGTGGAAAATTCGAAGTTTAGCTAATTTTAGTCCGAAAATGACATTTTGATCATAAAATCACATTTTTAATGCCATTATTATATAGGATGAACAATAAAAAATCCATAAATTAACCAAAATATCCTAAATACATTTTAGGATCAGAAACTTTAACATGCATAATTTATTTCGTGATATATCATAATAACAAAAATTTACAAGTTTTATATGTTAATCGTATAACTCGGAAAAACTATAACCGATTTGCATGCAAACAACCAAAAGCTCATGATACCGATTGTTAGAAATCTATATCTCTTTACTCAACATATTCATATATGTTTTAATTTTAATTTAGTCATAAAATTAAAAGATGATCTTATGCATGCAAACAATAAAATAATTAAAGAAGAAATCATCATCTTACATTGAAGATTTCAGATTATATGGGCACAAGTGAGTTCTCCTACTCACTTGTTCTTGAGCTTCCTTAAGTGGATGAACAAGGATTCAAGTAGAGAATCCCTCCCAAGGATTAATACCCAAAGTAACAACTTAATAAAATTAATATTATTATTACTAGAACAATATTAATTTTGTATAAAATCGACCAAAAATATTTTGTTCTCTCAATAATTTCGGTTAAGAGAAAAGGAGAAGGAGGAAGATTTTTATCTCTCTAAAAACTCTTATTTTAGATGTTGAATGAATAATGATACACTAGTTTTTCATGTAGTGCATAAGGTAAATTATAGAGCAAAAGACCCTTGGCCTTGCTCTTCAAAAACCGGGTAGGGGGGGGGTGGAAATAGCAAATGCATGATCAAGGTCCTCTTCACAAAGACAAGTAGGTTTGCATGGCTATTCCTTAGGTTAATGATTGTTTTTTCCATATAAAATAATCAACACAATATTTTGCCTATTACACCCTAAATTTCGGTACATTTAGTGTAAAATGGAAAATCCATTTTACACATTATTTTGTCAATTTGTTAATTTGTCACATGTCACATAAAATTGTTATGTATTTTTAGCATATTAAAAATCAACGCATTAATAAAATACGTCATATACAAAAATCGACTTAGTAATTCATAATTACTTGTACCAAAATAATTTACCAATTATAAATAACAACATCTTGTATTTATAATAATTTATTCATTCAAATGTAATTGTTTCCTTAAACAATAATTTCATCTAAGCAATAAAACAATTCGATTACTTAGACCGTATCTTATTTAATCAAATTACAGCGAGACACGTAAATATTACTTCCAAAATCGTCCGTCAATTTTAAATAATTTAATTAACGCGTATTGTCATACGATCAATTAAATGATCAATTAAGAGTGTTACCCTTTAGGTATGATCTAAGGGGATCAACTGGTCACCACCGTCTCACGACAGTAATGTCAAACTCTAGTCAGCCAATCATTACCGATATGTGTGGACCAGTTGACAGTAAAATATTACTTCCCAATTGTATTCTTTAAAATGAGACTTAAACATGTGATCATCATGATCAACAGTTGTGATCGCATTATTGTCGGAGGACACATATTCCAACACTTCCTTCAAGTCTCCTCCCCATTCCAGCACCACTCGTCCTGAGCCTTTGGAAGTTAGTCCGTTGTCCCGCCATCCTCCTACCCCACCTGCTAATCCTGCTGTTGCTGCCAGTGGCAGCATCATTGCTTACTTCTCTGAGGGTTTTGGGAACATAGATAAGGTGCCATACTTGCCTGAGATCGACGAGATCCTCTTTCCTCCTCTAGTGGAAGTCTTCTTAGAATTCTCGCCGGAAGAGATGGCGGGTAATGATGTGCACAATGCCTTCATGGTGAGTATTCTTCCTCTGCTACCTGTTCTGAATTATTTATGTCGAACCTGCTAACTCTTCCTTTTCTGCTTACAGGCTTTCCAGTCAGCTCTTTATAATAGAAAAATGATCAACGTGGTGCAGACCACTAGTCAAGCCACTCGTGTCAGGAACCAAGAGCTGTCTGGGACCATTGCTGACTTGGAGCAGCAGCGCTCTGATCTGAGGGGACGTGTGGTGGAGCTGAAAGCTGAACTCGCTGGTGCCAAGAAGAAATTGAAGGAGGGAGCTGACCAGCTGGCGCGCACCCTGGAAGTGTGCAGTACTTTTGCTGACTCCCTTAAGCGTTCTGATGAAAAGATCAGCGAGCTGATCACCCTTGCCACCAATATCGTTGCTTATGCTACCTGGCGGGGTAAAATCAGCGGGATGCGTGCTGCACTTAATGAGCCTCCAACCCTGCAGTCTATCGAGGAGGAAGAAAGGCAGCTGGCGACTCTTTATCCGCTTCAGCCTGACTTGAGCGTGCTGATGCCTGAGGTTGGCGAGGTGAACTCTCCTGCACTGATAGAGCAGATAGCTGCTGAGGAGGCTGGTTCCTTTCAGGAGGCTGCCGTGGCTGAGGGAGCTCAAGAGGCTGCTGGTACTGAGGGCATGCAACCTGGTCTTGTACCTGAAATGGGAGGTCAGCGGGAGAAGGCAGAGGAGATGCCAGAAAGGGTGGTCATTGATCTGGCCTCTAGTTAAAATTTTTTATTTCTCTGAATGATAGTCTGACCCTATATGGTGTAGACTTGTAATATTTTTTTTTAAACATTTTGTTCTTGCGTTTTTCCGCCGTGGTGGCGGTTGAGTGAACTCGGGACCGTGTTTTGGCCATATTTTGAAATGCCCCTTGCCTAGTTTCGGCAAGTTTTATTTTTGTCACAACTTGTGTTGTTTTTTTTTATGCACTTAGCTTAGGAAGCTGCCCTGTCAACCTACTGGCTGATTTAGGCTAGTCGTGTTAGCCTGTCGAGGCTGAGTTAGACTTAGCTAGCTGTCGTGTCAGTCTAATGACTGATTTAGGCATATACCGCATTTTGGGTGAAGTGGTCGTGTCAACCTATGAGGCTGATTTAGACCAGTCGTGTCAGCCTGAAAAGACTGATTTAGACTCAGCTAGCTGACGTGTCAGTCCAATGACTGATTTAGGCGTATGCCGCATTCTGACTACTTAACCTTGTTCATGACGCAGGGTGTATTCATCATGTTTAAAGCCAACAGGGGCGTACCTTAGGCAAGTTTATCGTCATTCTTGTGTTGGGGTTGGTGTCCTTAACAGTTAGTGCAAGGACTTATAAATCTCTAAAAGGATCAAAGGGTATACTTTGTATCATAATCAGTTGATCCACGTTTATCAATAACGGTTGGCTTGCTAGATAAGTTTGACGTTATTGTCATACAGATGGCGGTGATCAACTGGTCCCTAAAAGTCACACCTATAGGATACGTTTTGAGTGATGTGACGGTATGAAAATACAGTCATGTAGATGCCAAATTTGACTAACCGATTAGTCTCGAGTTATTTGACTAATAATTAGTTAAAATGTGATGTTGAGATATTTTATTTAATACGGATTAAATAAAAATGGCTAAGGCGAATTAAGCAATTAATTTGTAAAATTGAATATAAGCGTTTTATATTTAATTAAATGTATATTGAATATAATTATACAATATTGTTTTTGTCGGACATGTATTAATAATTCAACTAATCCGTCTTATTAGTTGATGCCTTAATTTCCGATAACCGATAATGATTTATAATGAAACCGCGTCATATACACTTAGCGAGTCATGGACCGGACCACGAGTTTAAGTGATGAGAAAATGAAAAGCCCATTTGGGCTCCTCTCACTTTCCGAGGCTCCCATAGACAAAAGGGGAGTCTTCTCCTCTTGTCTAACCTAATTCTTTTTGCTAAAATAATTAGGGTTTTGGGAATTGTGCCTCCTGAATCCCGGATCTCTCATCCAACACAAACTCACAAAACAATCCCCTCGATATTGCAAGGCAATTAGGGGATTCTCTCTAGCACAAGGGCATTACTCGGACATCTTGGGTGCAACGATTAGGAGGAGATCTAACTTGATCTCTCATTGCCTTTTGCACTAGGACCGAAGGTTATTTCTATATCTTTATCGTTTCTTTATGTTTTTCGTTTTATGACTATATTCACATGTAAATTTTGCGTTATAATCCTACAATTAAAGGGTAGTATACGGATATTAACCTTCAAGTGGTATCAGAGCGAGGCCACGCAATTTTTTTTTATATGTGTTTTTCATCAAACGATTGTTGAAACGACGATTTTTGGTTAAAAAAATGTCACGGCTCAAATTTTTTACAAATGAATTTTTTTTTGCTGCGTTTTTTTTTGTTGCTTTGTGCTTTGGGAACCGTGTCTATGTACACGGTTGTTGGTTGTTGTTTTGTTTTGTTTTCATTTCGATCTTTGCATTTTGTATTGTAATCGATATTCATTGCAATATGTTAAAGATCGATCAAAATGATTGCATAAAATTTCGTGTGGCCAATTTTTTTTAGAAAACCGTGTGGCCTTCATGATCACGGCCTGTTTTCTGTTTTTTTTGCATTAATTTGCGTGCCACACAATTTTGTTAGATCGTTCGATCTCTTGTTTTGTGTTGTTCTTTGCGAATTGTTGTTTTAAACGATAATTACAACAAGATGTGAAGAACGTGTCAATTGTTTTTGATTTCTATACGGATTAGATTAAAATTACAATTGTGTTTCATCAAACCGTTTTGTTTTGATCTTTAGTTGCTCACGAAAATGGGCCGTGTAATTTTTTTTTTGGATTTTTAATGCTCCCGTTTTTGTACAGCATTTAAAAAAAAAAAAAAAAAAATTTTGGGTACTGGTACTGTTCACGTACAGCAGTACAGTAAGAAAAAAAAAAAAATTTCTGTTTTTTTTTTCGGCCCTTTAATGCATAAAACGTTTTTTTATGCTCTCGCTTGATTAGTGAAACGGTTCACCCACGTAAAATAAAGTTACTTTAACATGATTTATTGTAACAGATTATCTCGGATTAAAATTAACTTGACTAAAGCGGTTTTGTCATGTAATTTTAATTATCTTTGGTGGTTTGGATAAAAATTTAACATAATTACGGAATTATGTCACGAATAAATTTAATTTTTAGTTGATGCATTTTAATTTATCGTTCTTGTTTATATTTTGAATGTTTTGAATGCCTTTTAATTACGTATTTAATTATTTTGCAAACGGTTGTAACTTAGTGTGGCCTTAGTAGAACGTGTTACCGTAATGATGGAACACGGTCTTGGTTGTATTTTGAGATCTCGTATCTCCATTTTATTTCTTTTAATTACAGTTTTTATTTAGAATGTAAATAGGTTTATATTTGTAAATTTTAATTGTAATTTTTGAGAAGACTAAAGATGGAGACCGGAGCTCACTCCCGCTACATGGACAAAGATGGAACACCAAGACAAGCTTTCGGGTCCAACGGTGGATTCCAAAGTTGTATTTTGTTCTTTTTACTAGGATAGGCCACACTAGGAATTTTTATTTACGTATCGCATTCATTTATTTATTTTATTGTAACGATAGTATGCATCATATTCCGCCTAAAAACCAAACCACCTAATTATTGCATGAAAACTGACACATATAGAGGTCACGAGTTAGTTTTCTATGACATTCGCATGTCACACGATTTTAAGCCATCACCCAAATTAATTCATTCACGCAAACGCTAGTTATTCGTTCACTTAATATGAATTAGAATTTAGTTGATGGGATCTTCCTCGTATAAACAAAAATTGAGAATAGTCTTTATAGGTCAAACTCCAATGAGTCCCTTCTTCGTCGGTAGGCATAATATGACCCCTTCTACGTCGGGTAAGTTGGAACCGATTGACCTATTTTATCTCAACACTATGGTCACTCGTACGATCCTGTGACTATGGTGGACTATAGATAGGATTTACGGAAATCTATCGACCAAGAGTTCTTCCGGAAGAACTAGCTAAACAGTTGGCTTATCAATTTACAGAAATTGAGTCTTGGGATCACTTGTATCATTCTTGAGGGAGATCAATAATGCAAGTGCGAGAGTCTACATGTGTAAAATGAATTTTAAAATAGACTTAAATCACCTCGATGAGTTGCTTATTTCGTTTTGTTTTTCTTTCTTTTTCAGTGTAGATCACGATTTTAAATCGCTAAACAACAAATGGTGGTTTCTCGAAAACCCAATGCCAAGTGCCACATTGGACCGTGAGTCCTGGCCTCGGATCTTCATGAATCAGATGAATCAGTCTACTCGACTGAAGAATGATGGATCCAACTCGCGGATCGGGAGGCGGCATTACGGAATCGCTGGCGACGGAAGCTCAAATATCTCTTGGAGCCCATCCCGGCAAACCCAGGTCCCACGGCTAGAGCTGCTGAAGTCACCAAGTTTAATGATTTCTGTATGGAAGCGGGTGCGATTAAAAACGTACTCATTTTTGCAATGGAACCCAATTTGCAGAAACGCTTCATAGCCCATGGTGCAAACAAGATTTTCACCACGCTCACTAAGGAATTCTCGAAAGCACCGAGAATCGTGACCTATGAGCATACCACTCGCTTCTTTGATGCGAGACTCCAGAAGGGCCAACCGGTTAGCCCACACATTCTCAGCATGATTGAGAATGTCGAAAGCGGAGACCTTTAAGCGTAACATCAGCGAGAACATTGTTATCGACCGCATTCTTCACTCACTCCACGATGGTTATTCGCAATTTAGAGCGAATTACTATATGAATGATTTGAAGAAAACTCCGCATGAATTGCACTCCCTCCTCGTACGGGCCGAGAAGGACATGAAGTTCGGTGGGAGCATGAAACAGGATGTTCTCGTTGTGTCAAATAAAGGGAAGGGTAAGGGCAAAGCTCAGGCAAACCTAGCAGTAGGTAAGGCGAAGTTCAAGAAGTCGGGTCCAGGTAAGAGTGGGCCTGGTGAGTCGAGCAACTCATCAGGCACGACAAAGAGCAAAACCGAAAACATGGAATGCCATCACCGCCACAAGATCTTGGGCATTGGAGGCGGACATGTCTGTTTATCATGAGGACATAAAAGCGGGTCGCGTTAAACTTTGTTGGTATGTCTTCTTCTTCTACTTTTATTCATATGATTGAGATTAACCATGCAAGTTACGGAACTTGGGTACTAGATCTTTGGTTGTGGTTCTCATGTGTAATCATGTGCGGGGCCTCCGAAATCTCGAGCCTCTCGTAAAGGGTGAGGTTGACCTGCGTGTTGGGAATGGAGCAAGAGTGGCTGCCATCTCAAAGGGGACATATGTGATCCAGCTTCCTAGCGGATTTGAGTTGTCATTAGATGGTGCTATTATGTTCCTAGTCTTTCGAAAAACATTATTTTGGTTTCGCACTTGACAAACTTGGTTTTTCATTTGTAATAGAAAATAATGCTTGCATTTTCTCTTTACACGATATGATTTATGGCAAGGAAGTCTCCATGAACGGAATTTATGTTTTAGATAATAGAAATATTACACGTAATGAATAAAAAGTTAAAGGTTGGTGACAAAGATCAAACGTATCTATGGCACTGCCGTATGGGACACATTAATGAGAAACGCGTAAAATAAACTCATTAAAAATGGAGCTATCTCGGCTTTTGATTTTCAATCATTTGGCACGTGTGAATCATGTCTCATCGGTAAGATGACTCGTATTTCCTTCAAAGGTGTTGGAATGCGCTGGCGACCTATTAGGGCTTATACACACGGATGTATGTGGTCCTATGTCAATCACCGCACGAGAAGGCTATAGGTATTTCATCACTTTCACGGATGATTTAAGTAGATATGGCTATGTCTACTTAATGAAGCACAAAAGTGAATCCTTTGAGAAATTCAAAGAATACCAAAATAGGGTTCAGAACCTACTTGGTAGAAAGATAAAAACAAGACGTTCGGATCGTGGTGGCGAGTATCTTTCTCACGAGTTTGATCAACACCTTAAAGACTGTGGGATCGCCCTACGTTAACTCCACCGGAACACCTCAAATTGAATGGTGTGTCCGAACGGAGAAATCGAACACTACTTGATATGGTTCGATCCATGATGAGTCACACGGTTTTACATGATTCATTATGGGGTTATGAACCGCTTTAATACTTAATCAAGTCCGTCTAAAGCTGTTGACAAGACTCCATATGAACTATGGAAGGGAACGGTCCCTAACTTGTCCTTTATACGGGTTTGGGGTTGCGAGGCTTATGTCAAGTGGAGACCTGAAGATAAGCTCGGCCCGCGATCGGTCAAGACATACTTTATAGGTTATCCTAAAGGAACACGTGGTCATTACTTCTATTCGCCAACCGAACAACGCGTTTTTGTTGCGGCTAGTGCGACATTCTTAGAGAAGGAATTTCTCGAGAATGTAAAGAGTGATAGAACCTTCGACCTGTCGGAGATTCCAGAACCAAACACCGAGCAACCATTGGAGGAACCAATTCCTTCAATCCCATTCGGAAAATATTCTGAGGAACCTAGGAGGTCGGGAAGAGTCTCTATTCCTCCGAACAGATACATTGGTCAGTCGAGGAACATGACATAGATGACATTCTACTCTTAATGAGTAGTGAACCCGCAACCTATAAAGGTGCCATGACCGATTCGACTCAAAGCTATGGCTTGAGGCCATGCAATCCGAGATGGACTCCATGTATGAGAACAACGTGTGGGATCTTGTTGACTTACCGGCTAAGGTTCGTCCCCTTCAATGCAAATGGCTTTACAAGATAAAGCATTTACGTGGAAGGTCAACAAGATATCTACAAAGCACGACTAGTTGCTAAAGGTTTCACCCAAGTGCCAGGTTTGCACTACGATGAGATTTTTGCACCCGTAGTCATGCTGCGTTCCATTCGGATTATCTTAGCGATTGCCGCTTTTCATGACTATGAAATTTGGCAAATGGACGTGAAAACCGCCTTCTTAAACGGCTTTTGGAGGAAGAGTTGTACATGGTACAACCCGAAGGTTTCATCGATCCAAAACATCCTAAGAAAGTGTGCAAGCTTAAGCGTTCCATTTATGGACTTAAGCAAGCATCAAGGAGTTGGAATCATCGCTTCGACCAAGTGATAAAAGAAAATGGATTTACTCGATCGGTCGAGGAACCATGTCTATATATCAAGTCGAGTGGGAGCAAGATTGTCTTCCTAATATTGTATGTTGACGACATACTCGTGATTGGGAATGACATACCTCTCTTAACTTCGGTGAAAGTATGGTTGAAAAACCATTTCCGGATGAAAGATCTGGGAGAGGCACAAAGAATTCTAGGCATCCGTATCTATCGAGATAGATCACGACGGATGCTATCTCTCATCGGGAGTCTTACATAGACAAAGTCCTAGAGAGATTCAGCATGACTAACTCAAGAAGGGTTCCTTCCTATGTCTCCGGGGGTGCATTTGAGCAAGTCTCGGGCACCAGAGACAGGAAGCAAAAGAGCGCATGGCACGGATACCTTATGCCTCGGCAATAGGATCTATCATGTATGCCATGATATGCACACGTCCGGACGTGGCATATGCATTGAGTATGACAAGTCGATTCCAACGGCATCCAGGTGAACCACATTGGTTGGGTTTGTCAAGAACATTCTTAAGTACCTACGGAGGACTAAAGATTGGGCATTGACTTATGGAGGCGAACAAAAGCTATGCGCAGAACCGTTCTGTGAGATGCTAGCTTCCAAACGGATCGTGATGACTCGAAATCTCGGACTGGATTCGTTTTTACTCTTAATGGCGTTGCGATCGGCTGGAAGAGTTCGAAACAAACTGTTACAGCAGATTCTACGACTGAGTCCGAGTACTATGCCGCGTCTGAAGCTACAAAGGAAGCGATATGGATGCGTCAATTCTTACATGGGCTATCTGTAGTGCCTAGTTCGAATGACCCGATCACCATCTATTGCGACAATAGTGGTGCCATCTTCCAAGCTAAGGAGCCAAAGTCTAGCAACAAGTCTAGACATGTACAACGGAAAGCTCATCTAATCGGAGATTACGTGGAGCAAAAAGAAGTAGTGATAGAAAAGATTGCTACAGATGATAACATAGCAGATCCTCTCACTAAAGCATTACGACAAGATAAGCATGAAGGGCACGTTAATTCCATGGGAATTAAACGTGTTCCTAAGTTGTAGTACTCTTTTATGGATTAGATTCATTCGCTTTTGTACTCTATACAACATCATCGTTTTGATATTTTTATATATATATTGTTTTTCATGTGGATTTGTACGACAAATTTTGAACACCACAAAGTGAACTGAACGAACATTATATTTTTTTTAGTCCTTAATTGCCCACATGAGTGATAACTCGCAATTATTTTGTGACGTTGGTTGATGGTGGGTTCAACTAGCCATAAGTCAACAGGTTGGTGACCAATCACGAGGCGATTTATACCGATATTTCGTAGGACACAATTGTGACAACGACGTGGAGTCCTAAATGTTTTATAACATTCGATGCCAGGTCGTGGATAGGACCTCCATGGTGATCCTAAGAGTCGATTCTTTTGACTATCGATTGTCTCTTGAGACTAAGGCGGATTTTGGGTGACTTTGGTTTCTTTCTCACGGTCATCCGTAACGGGGGGCCAAGTAGAGTTTTTCGGGTCATTTCATGTCGTGCTTAGATCGGAAGGAGTCGAGTTGAAGGAAATATTCAGCCTTTATCGGGTACTCGATATTTCTCGGGGGCCACTCGAGGAGTCAGAATCGAAATGCATGGCCATGCTCGGATACGGATTCGTTTTATCGGTTAAGTTACTCTCTAGTCGGGAAACCACTCAAGATACGAGATCGATTGTAAAATACGACCTTTGCGGATCCGGATCCGCAAATTGTTTTACATTGAGTGGGAGAAATTTTAAATGAATATGAGAATCGGTTATCGCACATACACTTGTACGGACAAGTGGGAGTTTGTTGAGCCGTGTGTCCTCCAGTTAGTGCGGATAACGTCATTGCACATACACTTGTACGGACAAGTGGGAGCTTGTTGGGGTTGGTGTCCTTAACAGTTAGTGCAAGGACTTATAAATCTCTAAAAGGATCAAAGGGTATACTTTGTATCATAATCAGTTGATCCACGTTTATCAATAACGGTTGGCTTGCTAGATAAGTTTGACGTTATTGTCATACAGATGGCGGTGATCAATTGGTCCCTAAAAGTCACACCTATAGGATACGTTTTGAGTAATGTGACGGTATGAAAATACAGTCATGTAGATGCCAAATTTGACTAACCAGTTAGTCTGAGTTATTTGACTAATAATTAGTTAAAATGTGATGTTGAGATATTTTATTTAATACGGATTAAATAAAAATGGCTAAGGCGAATTAAGCAATTAATTTGTAAAATTGAATATAAGCGTTTTATATTTAATTAAATGTATATTGAATATAATTATACAAATACGCTTTTTTTTGTCGGACATGTATTAATAATTCAACTAACCCGTATTATTAGTTGATGCCTTAATTTCCGATAACCGATAACATGATTTATAATGAAACGCGTCATATACACTTAGCGAGTCATGGACCGGACCACGAGTTTAAGTGATGAGAAAATGAAAAGCCCATTTGGGCTCCTCTCACTCGGTTTGGCCGAGGCTCACATAGACAAAAGGGGAGTCTTCTCCTCTTGTCTAACCTAATTCTTTTTGCTAAAATAATTAGGGTTTTGGGAATTGTGCCTCCTGAATCCCGGATCTCTCATCCAACACAAACTCACAAAACAATCCCCTCGATATTGCAAGGCAATTAGGGGATTCTCTCTAGCACAAGGGCATTACTCGGACATCTTGGGTGCAACGATTAGGAGGAGATCTAACTTGATCTCTCATTGCCTTTTGCACTAGGACCAAAGGTTATTTCTATATCTTTATCGTTTCTTTATGTTTTTCGTTTTATGACTATATTCACATGTAAATTTTGCGTTATAATCCTACAATTAAAGGGTAGTATACGGATATTAACCTTCATCTTGGACCAATGGAACGTTGCAGGATTCTAGTAGCTCTGAGATCCCTGCGCTCCATATATTTGTGCATGCATACTGGGGCCATGATTGTTTGCGTTGAGTAGTCAGTATTGTGAGCTACGTTTTGGGGGTGGTATCCAGGGTAGCTGGATGAGCTTTAAGCTGTCAGCCATGCTCCTATGGACGCGGGCCCACGAGGGTCGCTCGGGTAGAAAGCGAGCAAGCTTTGCATTTGTGGAGTCGCCACCAATTTATTGTGGAAAATTGGAAACCGTTCGAATACTTCATGCCATGTCAAGACACAAGGTAGTGACATGAACACCAAGAACTCGTTACCCTTAGCATTCTATGTCTAGAATGACTCTTGTGAATGCCAATGAACACGGATGTTCACAGAGATCTGGAGTAAGGGGTGAGGGTACGTATTAGGAAGTTCTTTTGATCGAACACCTAATCCCGCCCGCCTCGATAGCAGCCTCTACAAATGATTAGGGAAAATCGTCTATACTCGATATAATGAAGGTTATATGCATGCAATGCAACATCCATTAGATTAATCCTAACATGGGAGAATTAACTAAGTCGGTAAACACGTAATTTAACATGCATTAATGTCGAGGTAGAAATTTAGGTTAGTTGCATGTGAAGGCATACAAACAATAAATAGTAAAGAAATACAATAAAGAAAATTATAATAATTACAACGGGTTAATTGATCTACGTCAAAAATACACTTAAAACGGATGATTTGAGAAAAGAAAGGGAAAATAAATTAGGTTAGAAAATAAACAGATTATTAGGTGATAATACGAGTAATAGTTAATTAATACGTAAACTAACGAACTAGGTCAAAGCAACAACGGAAGTTGAGATGATTCAACCGAAAATTGATTCTTTGCGTCTGTTTCGACCGAATTGCCGTGAAGCCGAATGCGTGTTTGTTAATATTCATTGGTGAATTTAATGCTTGATTATCGATATTTGACTCGGATAGAAGTAGTTTAATACATTATTTACATGTGAATTGGTCATAAAAACTATAAAACTAATTAGAACGAATTAATTACAAGATTAATAAAGAATTAAATAAACTAATTAGGTTAACTAGATTATTAATGACGAACTAATGACGATGATGATAAATAACAGATGCAAATATACCAAAGATGGATTTCATAGACTCAATATTGATGAATCGAACCTCTAAAAACCCGAATTGATTTTAATGACGAAAACCCGCAAATTTGAATCATAAGGAATTTAAGTCAAGAATTTAATGATAATAAATTATTAATGATATCATATGCTAAAATTATCATGTTAGAATTATTAGAACAAACAAAGACGAAACAAAAGAAACAGCGAAATTAACAGAAGACGAAGGAAGAAGAAGGAAAGCAGAAACTGCAGCAGCCTCACGAAGAGGCGCATCAGGTAGTGCGTCCCTTCGAAGAGGCGCAGCCGTTGCTGCACTCCTTCTCGACATCTGTCTCCCGTTAATCCGTAAAAAAGGTTTAAAACATGGTTTTATAAATCGTTTTTGAATGTGCTTTCGACGTAAATCTTACAATGATTATTACAAAAATAAAAACAATAATAAAAGATGGGATTTACATCCTCAGACTTACATGTTAGACGAAACGAGATTGACTAAGTTAACGTTTAGTGATGCTCGACTCGAATGTACGACTAAAGTGCCCTCTAAGAGGAAAACGAACAAGATTAATTAAAGTTGATTGATGTGGAGTTGGTCAAATTGGTCGGTCAAGCAAAAAGAGGCTGGTACTCAAAAGAATCCGAGCTTACGTGGTCGAAAATTCAAGCACGTAGACGCCAAAAAGCAAGAGCGTTGTCTTAGAATGCAAAGGGAGAAGAGAAGGGCGGATACTTGCGTGAGAAATATGAGGAACGAAGGTCCCTATTTATATTAATCACACGGAGGCATTAGGGTTTCAGAGAAACTTTGGAAGTGAATCTCGAAAAGATTTGAAAATAAGCAGAAAGGAACTGGGGAAGAGGCGCAGCAACTACTGCGTCTCTTGGAAGAGGCGCAGCACCTGCTGCGTCCTTTCCCAAGTGGTTTCCTCCTGCAGAAGAAAGATTTCCGCGTTTCTATTATGGAATTGCGGTTTGATCTCAATTTTCTTAATATTTTATATAATATTTCGGGATATAATTTTCCAAAGAGATTAAAAGATTGAAAATATAGAATAGAAGTATTCGGAACATTCCAGAATATTCTGAATCGGCATTTTAAACAGTTATTAGAAAATGAAGATGGTTTTTGACCCGGACTCCAAATGTACTCTAATTACTGCCAAAATGACCGTATCGGCGCATAGATGACAACTATGAGGTAGAGACAAGTGTTTGAGCTATCACTTAACGATAAAATTACGAATTGTCATAAATCGTTCCGCGTACTAAACATACGGCCCAATCATCACCGGGGCTTGCGGGAGGTGCAGAAATGAGGTATCTACAGCTCCCTTTCGTATGTTCCACAAGCCGCCTAGTGAGGGTGCTCCTACTGGAGAATTTAGGTTAGACATGTTGGAGTACCCTGTGCCTTGTCACCCCGCCTTTGCAGTTGAGATCTGCTAGCAACACTTTCAATGTACCATATATATTAGAGTTCAGAGTGACGTTTTCAAAGAAGATTGAAAATAGGAAATTTTACCAGAGTGATGTGAAGTACCTGATGATGTCTCATTGGGTGCCAGAGAAATTGTGGTCCCAGGAAGCTTACAGACCACACAACTCCAATAGTAGCTTTTAAAGTTTAAATAAATAAAAGAAAATAAAATGGAATAAAATTGGTAATATGCCTACTACCATTTTTTTTGTGGCTTTTCTGGATACACTACTCTGTAAACTAAACTCTACTTATTATTAAAAGTGATACCTCTTCGGGTGAAGTATGTTCCATGGTTTGTGTATGATTTGACCGTCCATAGTCATGAATCTGTACGCCCCGTGGCCAACAACGCCTTCTACCTGGTATGGTCCTTCCCATTTGTAGGCGAATTAATTGCCTGCCTTACGATTCTTGGTGTTTTGGAACACCTCGCGGAGAACCAGGTCTCCTACCTCCAAGAGCCTGATTTTTACGTTCTTGTTGTAACTCCTGGCGACTGACTGCTTGTAGGCAGCCAGACGTATTTTTGCGCTTGCTCGCAGCTTGTCTATCGTGTCCAGGCTTCCGACCATCTCCGCGCTGTTCAGTTCCCCTGTCATACATCCGTACCTGTGAGTTGGAACTAGAACTTCTGATGGAATAACTGCTTTTGCGCCAAACACCAGGCTGAAGGGTGTTTGGCCTGTCGCCGCTTGCCCGTTGGACTTTGGAGTCCTGGGTGCTGACTTTTCCTGAGAGATGTTCCACCTAGCACAGTATCCTTCCACGTCGTTTGAGATGAATTGTGATCCATTGTCACATATAATTTCTGACGAGATACCAAACCTACAGATGATATTACGTTTGATAAAAGAGATGACCTGTTTGTCTTTTACCTCTGTGAATGCTTCTGCTTCTATCCATTTGGAAAAATAGTTTGTCATTACTAGCATCCATATTCTGTTTCCTGTAGCTCTAGGCAGAGGGCCCACGATGTCCATTCCCCATGTCATGAATGGCCAGGGGGAAATGATAGGATGTAAGGGCTCTTCTGGCTGATGGATCATTGGCGCTGAACGCTGGCAGGCGTCGCATTTTCGGGCATATTCTGCCGAGTATGCCCTTGTTGTGGGCCAGAAGTAGCCTTGTATGAGGGCTTTATTTGACAAACTCTTGCCCCTGCATGGCTTCCACATTCGCCACTGTGCAGAGCATGCAATACAGTATGTGCTTCCTGTTTATCGAGGCACCGTAAGTAGGGTCCTGCCAGTGACTTTCTAAAAAGCACATTATCAATTAGTATGAATCTGGAGGTTTTCATTTTAAAACCCCTTATCTCCTTCTTGTCGTCTGGCAGCTTGCCGTATCTCAACCAATCTAGGTATGGCGTCCGCCAGTCCCAGTCGTCTGTCTGGTCAGCTGACTGATCGTTTGGCTGGACCGCTGTCTGGCCATACGTGGTTGGTAGAACAACTGCCCCATCTTGCTGATCTTCCAGCTCTCCATTATCTGCTTCTTCTAACTTTTGGATAGACGGTTCCAGTATGTGTGCGATGGGGATATTAGACAGCTCTGTTGGTTTGAAGGTTGCCCCCAGAGTTGCTAAGGCATCCGCCTCCACGTTTTGGTCTCTGGGGACCCGCTTGAGCTTGCAATCTCTAAATTTTTGTTTAAGCTCCTTTGCCACTTTTAAGTAGGCGATCATCTTTGAGTCCCTGGCTATGAATTCATCATTCACATGGTTAACTATCAGTAAGGAGTCACTGAATATCTGTAGGTTCCTGACTCCTAACTCCAGAGCTAGCTGCATTCCTAGTATTAGGGCTTCATACTCTATTTCATTATTAGTTGCCTTCAATTCATACCGCACTGCTTGTGCTATCAGATCTCCCTGTGGTGATCGCAGGATTAATCCTACACCTGCCCCCCTTTGGTTGGAGGCTCCATCGATGTGCATCTGCCAGACTTCTACCTCCTCCTTCCCTTTGAGGGTTAGGATCTCTTCGCCTGCCCGATTCTGGATAGCTGGACTGAAATCTGACACAAAATCTGCCAGCGCCTGTGATTTTATCGCTGTTCTTGGATCATATATGATGTCGTACCCACTAAGGTGTATGGACCATTTTGACATTCTGCCTGACAGCTCAGGCTTCCTCATTACAGATTTTAATAAATAATTGGTCACGACATGTATGGTGTGGGACTCAAAGTAGGGGCGCAGTTTGTACGATGCAATAACAAGTGTTAGTACGAATTTTTCAAGAGATGTGTACCTGGTCTCTGCTAGTAGCAGAGACTTGCTTACATAGTAGACTGGCGTCTGCTCCTTGTCCTGCTCTCTGACTAGAACCTCACTTACTGCTACCTTTGTGATAGCTAGATAGAGAAACAGTGGCTCTCCCAGCTCCGTCTTTGATAGTAGCGGCGGGGTGCTGAGGTAGTGCTTCAGCTCCCTGAATGCCTGCTCATGGTCTACCGTCCATTCGAACTTCTGGCTCTTCCTCAATATATCGTAGACTAGCCTGCACTTGTCTGAGGATCTCGAGATGAATCTGCTCAAAGCTGCCACTTTTCCTGCTAGCCTCTGCACATCCTTCGGTTTTTCTGGTGACTCCAGCTGCAACACGACCTTAATTTGCTCGGTGCTGGCTTCTATTCACCTTTGAGTTACGATGTAGCCCAAGAATTTGCCGGATGAGACTCGAAAGGTACATTTGGATGGATTCAGCTTTATTTTGTATTCTCTGAGGGTGCTGAATATTTCTGCCAGATGCTGCATGTGATCCTTAACTTTCTCTTGACTTCACCACCATATCGTTAATATATACCTCCATGACATGGTTCTTCCTATTTTCTCTTTAAACATTCTGTTGACCAACCTTTGATATGTGGACCCTGCATTCTTCAGGCCGAAGGGCATGACGTTGTAGCATTATATTCCTCTCTCAGACATGAATGTTATCTTCTCTTGATCTACTGGATCCATTTTGATTTGATTGTAACAACCTCAGGCGTCTAAGAATGTTAACATTTCATGTCAAGCTGTCGCATCCAACATTGCGCCAATGTGTGGTAGTGGGAAGGGGTCCTTGGGACATGCTTTGTTAAGGTCGGTGAAGTCCACGCATACTCTCCATTTCTCATTCTTCTTGGGCACCACCACCACGTTTGATAGCCACTCTGGATATTTTACTTCCCTTATCTTGTTTGCTACTAGCAGGCTGTCTACCTCCTGGTTGATCACCTTCCTCCTTTCAGCTGCGAAATTTCTCCGTCTCTACTGGATGGGCTTGCATCCTGGGTCTACGCTGAGTTGTATGTTATGATGGATGTATGTATTCCTATCATGTCATCATGGGACCATGTGAAACGATCCATGTTGGCCTGCAATAATTTAATTAGGTGTTGTATGAGATCTCCTGTGCATCCAGCCCCAATTAGCATGATCCTTTCTGGGTGCAGCTTGTCCAGGTTGATCTGATCTAGCTCCTCGGCTGGAGGCTCAATGTATTCGTCTTGGACATGCTGTTTCTGTAATTGCTATGCTGGAGGGTTGGCAGTACATTTTAATGCCTTCTTGTAGCAGCCTCTAGCTTCCTCATGGTCTCCTCGTATTGTTTCTACCCCCCATGGTGTGGAGAACTTTACACATTGATGATATGTCGAGGGGACTGCCTTCATCAGATGCAACTATGGTCTTCCAAGAATAACATTGTAGGTAGATGGTCCGTCTATGACCAGGTATCTTACTTGTTTATTGACTCCTCCTATATAGGTTGGGCTTACGGTTTCTCCCAGTGAGTTAGCTTAGCTGTTTCCCCACTGAATCCTACCAACGGGATGGTTTTCTTTTGCAAGTCCTTCTCGCTGAACCCCATGTTTTCTATGGTTTTCAGCATGATTAGGTTGACCGAGCTACCAGTATCTACCAGAATCTTTCTAACCATGCAATTGACCATTGATAGTGTTATGATAAGTGCTTCATAATGCTCATGTCCGTCATGTACATCCTCTTCGTCGAAAGCTACAACAGGCAGGTCACTGTGAGAAATTCTACAAGAAGTTTCTGGTCTATCTCCCTTAGTCTCAATAGCACGCATTTTGGCTGCTGAATATGTCAATCCGCTTAAGGCTGAGCCGCCTGTTATCACGTTTATTATATTGGTTCATGTAGGTGGCCCTGCAGGCTTTGCGGAGCCCACCTTATCCTGCTGCTTGCCCCCACTTGGTAGTAGGTGGCTCAACTCTCCTTGCTCGTATAGGCGCCTAATCTCCCTGCGTAAGGTGTAGCAATCTTCCGTGTTATGCCCGATGTCATGATGGAACTCACACTTTTTCTTACCGTCTTTTCGCCATGACTGCCCTTCTACTGGTGGCCTAGGCCACCTTACCCCGTCTCCCATCTCCCTGAGTGCTTTTAGGATTCCTCCGACGCCAGTTGTGAATCCGTATTTTGTGAGTGTGGGGAGTTGCTGATTCTCTTCTCTGTTGTCGTTCCTGTTGACTCCCCTACCATGTGGCTTGTACCTTTCCTCCTTCTTGCTGGTGGATTGTTTTCTACTCGAATTTTCCATGGCTGATGTGCTGGATACGCTTGGCGTACTTGGTATGCTGGCTCTGGCTAGGATATCTTCTTCTAGTCTGATCATAGCTGCTGGCTTTTCTTGCACCGCTTCGAAGCTATGGCAAGGGTGCATAGTTAGCTGCTTATACAGGTCTGACTCATGGTGTAGGCCCCTTCTAAAGGCTTCCACCGCTGTTGACATGTCACATTCTCGTACCGCCACCTTCTCATTGTTAAATATAGTGTTGTACTCTCCAATGGTCTCACTTGCTCCTTGAACAATTCTGTACAAGTCGCCTGCCTGCTTTTCTAGCTACCGACTGCTTCCGAATTGCTGAGTGAATGCATTTACCAGGTCGACAAACGTGGACATTGATCTGTTATGAAAACTTACGAGCCATCGGAGTGCTGGTCCCGACAGTGTGAATCCAAACCCTTTGCACATACAAGCTTCTTTTATGTGTCCTTTAGCTGTCACCGATATCATTTTCTGCTTGTATTGGCTTTTGTGGTCAAAGGGTTCTGTTGTGCCGTCGAAGAGAGGCATGTTCGGATTTGTGAATCCCTTTGGCATGACGATAACAGATATTGCATCCATGAATGGCGAGTCAGCATAACTGTCGGGTGCTGCTTTCTTGAGTGGAGGTGGCAGTCCTGGACCCTGCTTAGCATCTCTCTCTGTTCTAGATACTGCTGGTTGGTTAGGTTTCCTGAGTCCGAGCTACGTCTGTCTGTTACCTGCTGATTTGGAGTACTGCTTCTAGGCAAGAATTCTTAAGGATTCTGGCGTGGCGTGCTGCCTAATGGGGCTGAAGTCACGAGCGTTCCCTGGTGCCAGCTTACCTGCGGACTACCTGTGGATCCTGCACCGGGTGTTTGGTTAGTCATCACGAGGTTACTGGCTGGAGTATTACCTCGCTGTGTTTCTATACGACTGGCAGTCTGCCAGCTGTCTGGTGTTAGATATCCAAGTCCTTGTGGGATTATCCTTTCTCTTGTCGGCACTGCTGTCAGATCTAATCTTGTTCCCAGCTCGGCTGGTATTTGCCGAGGTTGACTCCTGCTGCCTGATGCCCCCGGGTGAGATACACTATCGGGGCCCGTCCTTCTTCTTTCGTGCTTGCTGGTGTGGTGTACTGTTGTTTCAGGATGTCTATTTGCGCCCATAGTTCCATGTTCCTCTTCCTTGCATCAGCTTCTGCCTTCCTCTGGTCTTCTCGCATACCCTCCATGACCTTCTACAAGTTTTCCATGCCACTAAGCAAGGTTTGTGTTGGACTTGGAGGTGGAGTGAGGCCTGAACTTCCTGTTCCCTTGTCTGATCTGGATTGTGCCACTACAGGAGGAGTTTTGGGAGGCAGAGTGACTTTTGTCACAGATGTGGTTCTTGGGGTGTGTCCGAATGCTGGAGTTTGAGCCGTTGATGCTGGATTTTGAACAGGATTTGGTGGTATCGACGGCTGACCGCTCCCTAACACGGCTGCTGATGTTTGTTTGTCCATTATGTGTCTGAGTAATTAACGATTGACGACCACAATGCTCTACGGTGGGCGCCAAACTGTTGGTAATTTTCTACCGAATTCGGTTTAGTAGGTCAATGCGGTCTTATTCGTTGTTTGTTGATTGAGATGTTTATGTTAATGAAAAGATGCAAATAAAGGTTAACACAAGAGATTTGGTGATGCGGAAAACCCAATGTGGGAAACGACCGCGGGAAGGGACGGTACCCTTCCAATGAGTGCACTAGCTTTGAATATGATATTGAGTACAGAGGAGACGGCACGTTAGCCTAGCTAGTACTATGCGTTATGTTTGTATGATGGTTCTTGAACGAATATTCTTCCTTGTCTCCTTGGCTATTTATAGGGTAGGAACCCTAGTTGTGTCGTACTCCGTTTATGACAAGCAATATTAGTCCTACCATGCTTCTTTCCATAAACACGACTTTGTATTCTATTCTCCCTGATCTTCCTGAATTCTCCCTGGCGACATCACAACGTGTGGGCTTTTTCTATTCACGGGCCCTTCATAATTGCTAAGCGTCCTCGACCCAACTTATTAAACGAAATCAGATGGGCTTGCTTCCTATTAGGCCAATATGCGGATTTTGGCCCAAACATCGTCATCTTCATAACCTGTTGGACTTTAATCTTAGCGGCGATAACCATCTCGAATTGATTACGAGGCTAGTCATTGTATGCATCTATCATATTAAGGCAATAGTAACCACAGTCATCCTCGCTCAAAATTGGCAAGGCTAAACAGCAGATCGCTAGGTGTTTATAAATTGATAGCATTAAGATTACAGAGTAGGTTAAAACATATTTCTATTGATTGCAAAACTCTTAATAATGCGGGACAAATCTGGCATATGCATTGTTGATACAATTTCTACATACAGAGTAGGGCTAGTGCGAGTTGGGTCCATATTATCTGGTTCGGACCTGATCCACATAGTATTTTTTTTATCGGGCCAAGTTGAAATGGGCTGGAAATATTGGGCACTGGCCCGGCACAGGCTGGCCGGGCTAGAAAATATCGGGCCACGAATGCGAGCTGACATGCACCATTTAACAACTCTACATATGAGAGAGGGTAGTGGGTAGAGCTAATAATGTGTAGACCGCTACTATTTAAAAGGATTTGTTCATAATAATATGGGTTTTTTTTATAATTGTTACCACGTATAATTTATATTTTATTAACTACTAATAAAGTCAAATTTCTTTAAAAATTGCTACCAATGTTGGTTTGGTTTAAAACTAACTACCAAATGACCACAAACCTCCTATTTGCGCATGAGAAGATAATAATACCCCTATTTTATACTCCCCTCACTCATATCATCCATTTACCCAAACATATCTCTCTTTAACCTAATTTAACTTCCCTCGTCATTAACCTAACCTAAATTACTTCCTAATTAAATTGGGGATTATGAAAATCATCTCAATCCTATAAACTTCTTCCCCAAATTGAATCCTAGATTAGGGTTTACATCTAATCTAAATCCCTAATCGTTTTTGATTTCATTGTTTGTTGGATTCACTATTGCCCCTATTCACATTGCTACAAACCAAGAAAATTAAATATGAAGAATCCTAATTTAAACTAATTTGAAAAATTACAATGCTTATATCAAATAGAGCAAGAAAAAAGAAGAGATAAAATAATTACCCGAACTTGAAAAAAAAGCTGAAATAAGAAATGATAATCAGATTAATGAGAGAGAGAGAGAGAGAGAGAGAGATTGAGAATTAAAATTATTGAAATTGAAAATTAATTGAGGTGTTGATGAATGAATTAGAAACATATAAGGAGGGGTAATGGCATTAAAAGAAGAAAAAATACAACTTATAGATGACAATTTGAAATGAATGGCTGAGATCTTCACTTATTGCTTCAAAACCTGATGTGGTAGTTAGTTTTAAACCGAACCAACAATATTGGTAGCAGTTTTTAAAGAAATTTTACTTTGGTAGCAGTTGATAAAATTTAAATTATACGTGGTATTAGTTATCAAAAAATCCTAAAAATATACTCCCTCTATTCAACATTTATCATCCCATTTCAATATAATACCCCTTACATATAATGAAGAAATGAGGTGATATTGAATGGAGGGAGTATTAAAATATAAGGTTACAAATAACAAAAGTAGGCTCGTTAAAACTAACGGACGGATGTGGAGTAAGATGAATTTCCATGAACCAGCCCGCTAAAACTAATGGGCGATATGGAATAAAATGAATTTCCATGAGCCGACTTACAAGGCTCGCCTAAAAATATATTTTCCAAATTTTATCTATATATGACAATTTTAATAACATTTGAAAAATGTATATTAACAATAAGCTAGGTACTTTTTAGGTAAATTTGAGCAACTCAGAGAAAAAAAAGGTTCATAAATCTATTTTGTTCTTGTTTTTGTCTAGGTTATAACTCGTCCACAAGCTTGCGGGTAGGCCTGCCTATTTTGATGAACAGGTATGGACAATCAGACTAGGATCAATTCAAAGGACCCTATAACAAATTTAAGCACGCCAGACATTTTAAAGTATAGGCCCATCCATATCCGGTTCTAGCCTGCCAAATATTGTTGGAGATTCCTGAAATCTCAACTTTTAATGTGGAAGCCCGTAAGTTATTTGTTAAAGTTAAATTCCCTCTAATCAAACTTTCTTATAATTATTAAATTTTAATTTTAACTCGGGACCAGTTTTCTTTTAGGCTTATGTTATAGAACGGTGTTGAAAACCTTACTCTATTATTGTCTTAGGGTTTGGGATGGTAAAACATCCGCCAACCTATTCCGTTCTGGGCTTAGGGACTGCTAAATCAACATAAGAGTTAAATAGGGTGGGTATTAATCCACATGCCGTATGGAAGTCCATAGATCCATTTCACAACTAGATGTCATATTGATTTTCGCAGTACACATTCTACCCACACTAATATACTTTTGACCATTATACCCTTCACATCCCCCCCTCTCATTTCTTTCTCTTTTGTTATTCTCTTAATTTATTTTCTTCTCCCACCCATTAGCGCCACCAACCACCGCCTTATGACACCACCTTAAGTCACCACCATAAACCACCCTCCGCGCACCACCGTTGTCGAACATCAAGGCCCTAAATGACCCTCGTCAGAAAAGAGGGTTGGTTTCAATGAATTTGATATGCTTGAATTCAAAAATAATGTTGAAATATTTTTATAAATTGAATCTTTTGCCAGTCAATATGAATTTGATATGGTTTCAGATTTCAATAAATTCAATTCATTTATATTTTGTCGGCCAATGAATCCGTGGTTTGGTATTTTTTCAACTCTTTACACAAGTGTTGGTTGTGCGCAGAGTGGGGAGGAAGGCAGTTTGGTGCAACGAGCGGAGGGACATGGTGCACCTAGCGTGATGGGCGGTCGGTCGCAGGTGGGGATCCGGAAGATACGACGATAGCTAACACCCCAAGGATAATGGAACAGGACAACCAAAACATCCTGGCGGCTAAACTTATTTGGGGTAACCTAAAGCAGTTTATTATTTTTGATAACAAAAAACACGATAAACAAGTATTAACCATCAAACAGAAATTTTAACCACCACATCCGACCCAACCAACAGCACAACCAAACCCCGACTCCACCCTACCAAGTGATGAGTCATAATTATATACATATTTATGCCTCCCCTTAATTACTTTTGATACGGTTTTCGTGCTAGTTTATATCATTTACATGCCTTTTATGTTAGAATGTCGATACTTCCGCATTTTGATGTTTAATGCAGGAATAATGTATTTGAGGAGCAAAAGAATGAAATGGGCATTGCGGAGTAGGCATGAAGAAATACACGAAGCATGGCACGAGAATATATAAGAATGAAGGAAGAGAAGTTAAGAAGAAAACACGAAGAAAAGAGCTTCTTATTACTAGTGCCTACTTTGAAGAGTCATATCTCGAGTTTTACAACCGATTTTCAAGTGATTCTATCTGGAGGTGAAATCTTATCTTCTTAGCTTTCCAACGCCGTAAAAATCGCTTGTTTCTGACAAGTAACGAAGAAATAACGGGCGTTTGAAGTTCAGTGCGCGAAGCAGGAACTTGGTTCCTCGATCAACTGCAATGAGGGCTCGATCGAGGAACCAACCTAATCACTTAAAATTTGCAATGTCGAGAGTTGGGGTTCCTAAACTTTGGTACCTCGATCGAGTAAGACGAGGCTCGATATAGGAAGTGGTGACTCGATCGAGTGCATCAAGGGCTCGATCGAGGAACCTCCAGTTTCTATAATTCCCGCAAATTTTCCTTAAGTCGGTTATGTTTTGCGATAAATACCAAAACTCGTACCCTAGGTTATTTATGCTTTAATTTCCATAGGTTTAGAATAGTTACTCTAAAAACTCTCTCAAATACTTAGTTTTAGTTTATATTTATTGTTCTTCCTTCCGGATCTAAGCATTCCTTTATTACGGTATCAATCTTTTTTAATAATTATTCTCATTATTGTTCATCTTGTTATGCTCTTAATTATGCCTTCTTATATTGTTATTGTTGTTATTATAATTAGTATGAGTAGCAAAATCTTCTATCTAGGGTGAAAGGGGATCTAGGTTGTTAGAAGTGGATTAAACTAATGAATTGATAGTTAATATTGCTTATTTGTTGTTGTTCATGTTATTGTTCTTCATCTAGTAAATTAATTATTGGCCAGGGTTAATTGACTAGTATAGCAAATTGAGACTTTCACCGACTGGGTTAGAATCAATATATGCCACAATAACTGAATAGAGATAATTTAATGATAGTGATTCCATGTTAAATTAGATCTAAAGGAATATTGAATCGATCGATCATATAACCTTAAGCAACATAATTAACTCTATCAATGAATTAAATCACACCTCGTATGACTGCTTAGTGAACCCGAATCCCTAGACTCTTTAATATTATTGTTATTCATCTTTATTTACTTGCAATTAGTTGTTAGCATACAAACAATCAAAACCCCCATAAATTGTTACCTTAAAGACAGACTTAAATATTAACAAACTGGAATAATTACCTCGCCTCTCTGTGGATTCAACCCTTCTTACCGCTAGCTATTTGTTAGTAGTAATTTAGGTTTACTTTGATTAAGGTGATACGACTTTAGCCTTATCAAATTTGGCGCCGTTGCCGGGGAGGCAACAATTGTTCTGTTTGTTTCTGTTTATTTTTATCTTTTGTTTCAGGACTTCAGTTCCTTGAGGCAGTTTTATCTATTCTTGTTGTTTTCGTGTATTCCCAGGTCTAACAGGTTAGAGAATATACCTTTTGATCCTGAGCCAGAAAGGACTTTTCGCTACAGGCGAAAATTTCAAAGAGAAGTAAGTCAAGTGGAAGACTTGAGTACACTTGACTACGAGCGGTATACTTTTGCAGAAGACTCGTCCTTAGAAGAGGACACACTTATTTCTGCACTTGTGGTTTCTACAACATCAAAGATGCCGACATTGGCAAGTCACTCCGAACCCACGGTTGATTCTATTCCTAAAGGCTTTAAGCTCCCTACCGCTGATAAGGGAACTTTTGAGATCAAGCCTTCATACATAAGCCTAATAGAGAGGAATTTATTTGGAGGAAAAGCTAGAGAGGACCCCGCAAAGCAAATGGAAAAGTTTGTTACTTATTGCTGTTCTATTCCTTTGATAGCTGGGGTGTCTCAAGATCAGGTCAAGCAAACTTTATTTCCTTTCTCTTTGAGAGATGATGCAGATGAGTGGTTAAGAGACTTAGACATGGAGACCGACGCAATTACCAATTGGACTTCTCTAGCTCTTGCATTCTACAAGAGGTATTTTCCACCACAGAAAACCAATGCTCTTAGAAGTCATATTACAAGCTTTAAACAGGGTCCTAGTGAGGATTTTAATGAAGCTTGGATACGGTTCAAAAGACTAGTTCGGTCCATCCCTCACCATGGTTTTGAAATTTGGTTCATTTGCAACCAATTTTACAACGGTTTGTATAATGATCATAAAGCTCTACTTGATTCAGCTGCCAATGGGAGATATCAAGATAACACTAGTGATGGTAATGCTTGGAAGTTGATTGATCAGATAGCTACTCACACAGCTGAGTATGGTAACCCATCTGAGATTAGACTATGTCGGTGAGCACGTAATTTAGTAATTAATTATGTCGAAGTTGGAATTTATATTAATTACATGTGAAAAAGCTAGATAAAAGAACAAAATATAATTAACAACTGAATGTACATCATATAAATGTCAAAGACGGGATTTAAGAAATAATTAAAAGAAAAAGAAAATTTAAAAGAAAAAGAAATAAATAGAAAAAAGAAATAAATAAGAAAAGGAAGTTTGAAGAAATAAGGAAATAAAAGAAAAGGAAACAAAAGTAAAAAAAAATTGGAAAATAAGTAAAATTTAAGAAAATAAGGAAAATTGAAAAATAAGAAAAATTGAAAAATAAGGAAATCAATTAAAACTGACAAAAATAAATTAAAAGATTTAAAATATAGCTAAATAGGTGATAATACAAATAATAGTCGATTAATATATACACTACGTCAAAACGGGAATGAGTTCAGGGGCAGAAGCCAGTTTAGAACAGGCGCATCAATGGGTGCGTCCTCTGGAACAGGCGCATCACCCACTGCGTTTGTTCCGGGATGGGTTATGACCGTGAAAGTCAGACTCGGTTAGTTGTTACGGTTGATTGATTATAAAAAAAATTGATTTTACATGTTAATGATTAAACCCGAATGATAATATTAAGAATGAATTTTATGTACAAAACCCGTCTCAAACCAATTAATATTGATTACTAATGATTATAAGACGAATTAAACGAATTTGAAAGCTTAAAGGTTGATTTTGAATAATAAACAGAAACTTTAATGTACAAAAAGTGAGTTTAAGAGACCAAGTATTAATTACCGAGTCACTAAAACCCAGATTTGAGTATGGGACGGAATAAACCAACCAATATGAAGAATTAGCGATTTAAACCGACTAAAGAAGAAAAGGTTTAAGAAAATAAATTGACGGGTAAAATAACTTGATGAAAGCTAATTAAAAGATGTAGGTTGAAAGAAAAGAAAAGAATTGAAAAAGAAAGAAGGAGAAAAGAACGAACCCGAGGAGAAGAAGGAACAGAGCAGCTGAAAGCAGCCTCTGGAAGAGGCGCAGCAGAAGTTGCGATCCTTCCAGAAGGCACAGCAGACACTGCGTTTCTTCTACTCGTCAGATCTGAACAGTTTTGACGAAATAAGGTTTGAAACATGCGTTTTAACAAATTATCGTCTTGGCATTAATATGATGTAAACTCGTAAAATAAAATACAACAATAATATAAACAAGATTAAAAGATGGAATTTTACACCCTCAGACTTACTTGTTAGCATCGCGAGATTTAACTAAAATCGGTTTTTAGAGGTAACTCGACTCGATCTATGCAAATATGTAAGTGCCCTTGAAAAAGGATTTAAAACAATATTGATTAATTGATTGTGTAGTGGTCAAATTGGACTGTCATGGAAATGTGACTGGTACTCAGAATGATCTGAGCTTACGTGGTCGATTGATCAAGCATGTAGGCGTCAAAAGCTTAGAGCAAGGTCTAGAATGCAAAGAGAGAAGAGAAGGTCGGACACTCGCGTGAAAAATATGTGAGGCAAAGGCCTCTATTTATACTAAACACATAACGGAATTATGGTAAGGGTAGAATTTGGAAGGGAATAGGAAAGAAAGGTCCGGAAATAACCGAACACGGAAACTTGCACAAAAATAAAGCCCTGAGAAAAGGCGCAACAGGTGCCGTGTCCCTTAGAAGAGGCGCAGCCCTTACCGCATGCTTTCTCGGGTAGTTTCCTTATGCGCAAGAAAACGCGTTTGACAGTCTGCCGTATTTTAAGCATAACGTTCTCTACAAGACTCGGAATAAGGTGATTTTGATGGCGTTGGAAAGCTTAGAGAAAGATCTAGAACTTTATATGAAATAGACCAGACCCAAAAAAGTCGTCATCATCTCTTAAAATGGGCCTAAATGTCGGGTTGTCATTTTAGCTAAATGAAATGCACATTTTGTAATGTAAACTTCAAGTTTAGCCCAAAGATGTGACGTGGGACTCAAAATGAGATATACTCATAATATTTTATGACATCCTAACCTTAGGTCGACAAGCACATTGCTTTTTGACTCGGGATTTGACGGTTTTAGGAAATGAAGACGGTTTTTGACCCGGACTCCAAATGTACTCTAATTACTGCCAAAACGACCGTAATGATACCTAGATGACAACCAAGGGGTAGACACAAGTGTATGAGTTACCTTTTATTAATCAATTTAAAAAACGTCATAAAATCACGACATATGCTAAACATGTGGCCTAATCATCACTAGCTGTTTGGCGGGAGGTACAGAAACGAGGTGTCTATAACTATAGAGCAAGTTCATGCCTTCCAATCTTTCAAGCAAGGTACACCATATTCTAACTTCTTTCAAGCTCCTCAACAAGGTACCTATATTATTCCTTTAAATCATGGTAATCAGCCACAAGGAGGTTATCAAAGGCTAAATCAAGGAGGTTTTCAACAATTTCAACCTCCTCCTCAAGCCCCAAGTATTGAGGTGTCGGAGTTAAAAACTCTATTTCAACAAACTTTGATGATTCAACAAAAGCAAACGGCTCAAATCTCCGAACTTATGGCTCATAATAAGATGTTGGATACTCAAGTTGCTCAAATGGTGGCTCAAAATCCATCAAAATAGTCTGGTCTTCCTCCTCAAGGTAAACAAGCTCATGAGCATGTAAATGCTATTTCTTTGAGGAGCGGTACTACTTATAAGGGTCCGGACATGCCCACTAATGAAGATGAGGTTCCCTACATGCATCCTAAGGGATTGGGAAATTTGGAGCTAAGTGATGATGAAAAAGAAATTGACGAAAGTGAAACACGCGATTTGAAGAAAAGCGAGAAAAGCAAAAAAGACAGGTCTGCACAAGATCCTCGATCAAGTAGGATGAGGCTTGATCGATGAACCAAGCCACTCGATCGAGTTCACCTCGGGCTCGATCGACGAAACCCCCCCCCCCCCCCTGTTGATGATTTTTCGTCTGTTTCAGCTACGACATTGGATAAAAATAGGTTCCTCGATCAAGTGACTACTGGGCTCGATCGAGGCACCCCTGTATTTGACGATAATATTTCCAAACCGTCTCCTAATGTAAAAGAAGCCGAGCCAATTAAAATTCAACTACCTTTTCCTCAAAGATTGCAGAAATCCAAACTTGAGCAACAGTTTGGAAGGTTTATGGAGTAGTAAAGAATCTTCAAGTGACAGTGCCATTTACTGAATTGGTAACTCAAGTGCCGGCGTATGCTAAATTTTTTAAGAGAAATATTATCAAAGAAGCGGTCTTTTGATGAAGTGGAGACAGTATATTTTACTCAGTAGTGCGCGGCCGCATTGCAAGCTAACTCACCACCAAGCTTAAGGATCCAGGGAGTTTTTCTATTCCTTGTCATGTTGGCAGTATAGCTATTGATAGAACCCTTTTTTATTTAGGGCTAGTGTTAGTGTCATGCCATATTTAATATGTAAAACGTTAAATATGGGTCAACTCCGTATCACTAATATGACCTTACAAATGGCCGATAGATCTTTAAAGAAACCTATTGGTTTCTTAGAAGATGTGCCCGTTAGTGTAGGGAAGTATTTCATTCCAGTTGACTTTATTGTTATGGATATGACTGATGACTCTCAAGTACCCATCATTCTTGGTAGACCATTCCTTCACACTGCAGGAGCACTCATAGATGTTAGGGATAATAGTCTGACACTAAGAGTTGGGGATGACACTATTAGATTTGTTCTTGATAATGCTTTAACACATCCACCTGATTTAAAAGCTTCTTGTCATATGATTAATGCTCTTGATCCTATTTTGATGATTATCTTGCTTTATGTTTTGATAGGAATTCACCTGACGCCCCTGTTGTTGCATCATATCTATGGAGCAAGGAAGTGGAAGAGATAGGGAAGCTGATTTATGGAGATGATCCTCTTCCTGAGATGGTTTACAGCTGTGATGACAATGTTGACATAGAAGCTGAGTTGGATGCTTTACAGGCAGAAATATTCAAAGAGGAGCCAGTCAAAGTCCTTGATGAAGCTCATATGATGGATGAAGTGCCCTATCTCCCACCAAGTGATGATGACATGAAAAACAATGACCATTGCTCTTATTTTACATTAGACTTTGAGTTTGATAAGCAAGAACTTTATTTGTCATCTATTTTCTCTTGGACTATTTATTGGTGCTACTTATGCTTTTGTGTAGCACATGCGCTACTTTTTGATTTACTGTTACGAGCTTTAACTTATATTGATTATGATTTGTGTGCGCATTTATTTTAAATGCAGGAAGTTGCTCGTCCATATGGTTCCTCGATCGAGTAAGACGAGGCTCGATCGAGTAACCACGTTTTTGGGTTTATTTCGTAGCTAACTTGATGTGGAATTGCGTGGTTGATGATTTTTCCCCTATTTTTGCAGCTGGTTTGAGGGAATCATAAGCACTTACCCGGTATTCGAATCATAAGCACTTACCCGATATTCTCTTCTCTTGTACCTTCTTTAATTGTATTATCTATTTCTTTCCCATTCCTCTTGTTTGTTGTGTCCTTTAGGTTGCTGGATTTGTGTTTGATTGTTATGCTGTAGGCATCAAAAACATGTTTTTCCTTTATTTTGAGTCGAGTCTTGGTGAATTTAGATAACAATGATGTTAAATTGCATTGTTTTTGCATTTGAATCTCAAATAGTTGTTCATGTACATTGTTTTGACTCGTTAGCCATGAAAACAAAACTCATAATTTAAGTCTTAACCGTATTGACATGCCTGATATTGATTAGATTTGACAAAATTATGTTGGTAAACTACTTAAATTATGAGGTCTATAGAGCTTCCTAGGTCAGGAACATCAATAAATTGGTCTCATTTGGCAATTAGGCTTGAGTGTAGTTTCTCCTTGTGGAATATGTAATATCAAACTGCTTGATTTCTTGATACTTTTATTGCTTTCATTTGACTAAGTACATGTGGATAGGCGGTTCTTACCGTTCAAATAAGACTCACAATTGCCTTTTTGTTAGCCCGTTTGAACCCTTGTAGCCGTTCTATATCCTACATTTGTAAATACCTCGTTTATACACCTCCCGCCAAACACTCAGTGATGATTGGGCCGCATGTTTAGCATACCTCATTTCTGCACCTCCCGCCAAACACTTGTGTCTACCCCTTAGCTTGTTGTCATCTTGATGTCATTACGGTCATTTTTGCAGTAATTAGAGTGCATTTGGAGTCCGGGTCAAAAACCGTCTTCATTTCCTAAAACTGTCAAATCCCTAGTCAAAAAACAATGTGCTTGTCTACCTAAGGTTAGAATGTCATAAAATGTCATGAGTGTATTTTATTTTGAGTCATATGTCACATCTTTGGGCTAAACTTAAAGTTTGCATTAAAAAATGTGCATTTCATTTAGCTAAAATGACAACCCGACCTTTAGGCCCGTTTTACGAGGTGATAACGACTTTTTTGGGTCAGGCCTATTTCACAAAAAGTTCTATATCTTTCTCTTATCGTAATTTATCGTTATTGTATTTATCATGGATGCTTATTCGTTTTTCACATGTAATTAATTTGTAAACCCTAATTCGACATTAATAAGTGCTAATTACTTGTTCACCGACTTAGTTAATTGTCACATGCTAGGATCAAAACGTTGGATGTTTGACAACATATCAAATATAAATGATTTCCCTAATCATTAGTAGAGGCCGCTATCGAGGCGGGCGGGATTAGGTGTTCAGTAAAAGGACTTCCTAATATGTACCCTCACCCCTTACTCCAGATCTCTGTGAACATCTGTGTTTATTGGCATCCACGAGAGTCATTCTAGACATAGAATGCTAAGGGTAATGAGTTCTTAGTGTTCATATCACTACTTTGTGTCTTGACATGGCACGAGGTATTCGAACAGTTCCGATTTCCCATAAAAATTTGTGGCGACTCCACAAATGCACACTTATTTCAAGCGCTTCCGCCCGCGCCGCTGGTGGCCCATGTCCACAATAGTACTCATACACTTGGCCGCAGTGTGGCCATCTATACCACATCTCTCACAAGACACTTCTTGTTGAACCATGTGAACCATCTCCCGTGGGCCCATGTCCACAGTTTGACGACTTCGCTGGGAAATGTACACTTACGTGTTGCAAAGGGTGAAACTTGAACAAGGTTAGGGAATAGTTTATACGAGACAGTTGTCGGTTTTCATTACTCGGCCTTCTTAGGTCGTTTTATTCGGCCTTCCTAGGCCCAACCCAACCCATTCGACCAATCATCCTGGTTGGACGGTCCAAATTCTTATCTGGGCCTAAGGATAGATAGCGATTGACGTCAACTATACCGTGGTACATACTCTTGTTTGTATCAAGGGCTTTCACTACTCGAGGAAATGGACTAGGAACCGACCTTACTTATGTTTGGCACGGACCTCTCCAAAGACCAGGGTTTGATCGCTTGGTATGGCAACCCACCTTTTTAAGACAAAACCCTTATAAATGCACTTAGCATACCATTATAATGCATGTATGAATGCTTATATCATATATGATCACCATTTTGTAAATAAACCCATGACGAAATTTTGTAAAATAAAATTTTTTTCAAAATGTAAACATTTTCAAAAATGGCCTAAAGTATCGCAAAACAAAGCCGAAACTCTATCCAAATATCGAGTGAAACTTCGGGCCGCATACCCATTTTAAAACCCGTGCAAAAAAAAACGTAAAAAAAAACAAAAAACGCTTTAAACCACAATATTTTCAAACCATGTAAATGTAAATGTGTAAATTCAATTGGGCTAAGTTGGAGTCAAAATTCAAACCGACTATGTCCTAGTCGGAACTCTGTCGAGTCATAAAACCATCTTCCTTTACATTTTGGGTCTTTTCAAATTCAAGTCAAGTCCTAAGGCATCACGCCATCATTTTGGAACCCATACCCCAATTCAGTTAGGATCTAAACATTTCCACACCTCGACTCACACACTTGAGGCTAACACGTCGAGTCATTCCAAAATCCGTCTCTCGAATTCTCCAAATGACACGTTCGGGACACACATACCAGAACCTCGAGTCAAGTCTATCTTAAAACACACAAATTAGAATCACGTGTCACCAATCCCGTCAATAAGGTCAACCATATAAATGTCACTCCGTCAAAGTCAACACTCGAGTCTAAATTTAAAGTCAAGCACTAGAAGTTTCCCACGACGTTTCACGAATTCACAAGTCAAGTACAGATTTGTCATCTTGTCCCTTCCTTTGTTTGTTGCCTTAATATGCATGACCTCGTGTCGAATCGAGTTGTAATGCGCGTCATTTCTGTCAAGTAGGAATCCAACGAGGTCCGTTAGCCAGCAAAGTCACGAAGCAGTTCAAGCCACAATCACCATGTCTCTCCAAGACGTTTATGACATGGTCCTACGAGTTCAAGCTACAGTGAAAAATTTGAGCATTCGCGTCCTCACCCTTGAAAATGGGAGGGTGGAAAAGAACATTCCACCTAGAGAAACCTCTAGCCTAGGCCGTCCATGTAATACTACGGATTTTCTTTGGTGACTACTCGACCGAGTAGAGCCTACTCGGCCGAGTAGTGCTGTGGTTGTGGGTTGTTTTGGTTCTGTCGATGAATACTCGGCCGAGTATAGTGAATACTCGACCGAGTAGACGATACTCGGCCGAGTATAACTTTACTTGACCGAGTATTCGGTCTGGCGAGTGTTATTTTGACGGTTTGATTAGGGAGTGTTTAAGATTATTTTTATATCCCGCCTCAGTTTTAAAACATCATTTCAACTTCATCATTTCTACGTTAACCCTAATCTCTCCCTAATCACTCCCTAATCATCCCATATCATTGTTGTGTGTGTAATCTTCGGAGTTCTTGCGTATAATTCCTCATTCTACTGTTGGTAAGTTCTATTTCTATGTTATTCGTATTCGTTGGGGTTACTGTGTACATTTACGGAATTGGGAATATGGGGGTTGTGCAATGTGTAATTGTGTTATATGATTATGGTATAGGAGAAGACTTTGTAGAAGAGCCTTTCTCATTGTTCGAGTTCATTCCACTGTTGATTGCTAAGGTAGGGTTTCCCTACTCAGTTACTGTCTTTGTTAAGACATGTTTGTTGTGTGATTATTGTTATCTATTGATCATCGGATTATGGAGATTGTCGTGACGATGTTGGTGTGAGGGTGTTGTGACGGCTGTGATGTCGTGTGATTGTGATTGTGGTGGAGTCACTTGCGGGAGTGGCTTCACACCCTAGTTCGCCCTCCGTGGAACCCGCCACGGGAGGGGATGTGCACATTAAGGGACATGGATTGTTTGTCGCTCGTTGAGGAGCTGGACTAGGTGGGATCGGCTGCGGTCACCCACTGGCGGCGATGATTACCTGTTGCGATGGGTAATCTGGCAGGGCTACACACTTCGGTGTGTAGTCGGTTACAGTGTGAGAACGGAAGATTGGGATTGGACGATGATCAGTTGATTACTTCGTTTGTTGTCTTATATTGATTGAGTAATACTGACCCCGTTGTTGTTAATGGAATCTGCGGTGATCCATTTGGGGATGGTGAGCAGGCTAGGCAGGTATTCATAGTGTGAGCTTGGGGACAGTCATGGGAGTGTTGTCATCACCAGTCATAGCATCACCGTCTGAGTCTTAGTTTGATTTTCTTTATTGTCAGACATTGGAGTTGTATTTTGTTGAATCAATATTTGGATTTGGATGTTGTAAACTTTATACTTTACAGTACTTTAATAAATGTGCTCAGTTCAGACGCTTTTGATATGTACTAACCTCGGGCAACCGAGATGGTAACGCACTTTCATGGTAGGGTGGTCCTGGTAAGGCACCTTGGTATGAGGGGGTGTTACAGTCCAAAGCCTACCTCTTGCATTAATTGTCGTCCTAGAAAGCCGCAAACAACCGAAAGGAAACCTGGGAGGCATCAAAGGGTGATTTATGATTTAGGCTTTTCTTATACAGAGGCTTTGAAGAGACTCTCTGCCCAAGGTAAGCTACATCCAATAGGTTTGACTCCGGATCCACCTTTAGAGAAGCAAGTGAACCTCTGGAAGGGCAACAAATACTGCCTATATCACCAAGGTAGAGGCCATGCTATTGAAGAGTGTTTTCTCTTGAAACACACTATCCAAGATATGATCGAAGAGGGCAAGCTTCCAATGCCACTTTCTGTCGAGCAATTCGAGAAAATCAACCCTCTTGGGTCTAATATCATTAAATAAAATGAAGAATCATTCCTAGACTATTCTCATCTCCTCGATCCTCGTGACGACGAAGAGATCAACGTGCTTGAAGACGACGATATCCAAAGTGGAATGCTCATGCTTTCCATGGCCTTCAACAATAAATTTTCCAAAATAGAGGGAGTTATTGATAACTTAAACTCTCGACTTTCCAACATGGAGAACCAGTTTGCTGAAATAAGTAAGAAGCTTGATGCCCAACCTCTCAAGATGAAAAGTGTCCAGACAAACCCTCAACTTGATAGTTCTAAGAAGAAAGCAATAAGCGAGCAATCTACTCCTATTATTCTCATCCATGAATCAAAATCAACAAAGGCAACCTCATGGAGCCTTCGTCAAAGAAATCTAACAACTCTCCTAGGTCATTCACAAATCTAGGCATACCTTATGCCCTAGCCTTGAACAAATTATCCTCCCTAGGTCTTCTTCAACCAATAGGACCTAGCCAAGACCCAGAAAAGAAATCAAAATTTTGGGATGACAATTCGTATTGTCAATACCATAGGGATAGGGCGCATGATACCGAAGATTGCTATAAGCTCAAGCATGTCATACAAGATGGGGTTGAGGATGGTAGGATTTCTGCCTCGCTCCTAACTTGTTCGGGTACAAAAACTAAGCGACCTTATAGGGAGTTCATAATCGCGGATAATAAAAAAGATGAACGATCCACCAATCATTTGGTGAAAAGAAGGAAAACAGACTCTTAAATACCCAATAATCAATCAATCCGCATTTCCGACATAAAGTTTATAGAACCTTCACCAGAAAGAGGAACTCAGCCTCCAAGGTCATTCTCCAATTTAGGCATACCTTATACGATCACCTTTGAAAGACTCTTTGCTAAAGGACTAGTCCAACCGATCGGTCCAACCCCAGACCCTAAGTACGAGAGGAGAGGTCGCTTCGGGGACGGCTCTCGGTTTTGCTTATTTTATAGGGGTAATGGACACGACACTGAAATATGTTCCAAACTCAAATATACCATCCACCATATACTCAATCGCGGCAAGATATCGTTATCGACCATTAGTCCTTTAAGAGAAAATAATGACCCTCATGGGTGTCTTACTCTTCAAAGACAGGAAGGTCTCTTGGGCCTTTACCATTCTAGTACCCCAGACAACGAGGACAGGGTGCTCAAATCGTTCAACGATCAAGATCGGACGTTCAAGCTACCATATGCTGAAAGAGGATTCCCCGAAGATAACAATGATGATTACGAATCTGGATCTAAGATCTAGTCAGAGTCCGAGTCCTAGGCTTTCTTTCCCATAATTTTTCTAGTGTCTTTCTTAGTGTCCATTTTCCATTCCTAGTGACAACCTGGGGGCTGTCCTACGAGTCACATGTCTTTTTGAGTCTGTATTAAATATACATTCATTATTCATTTCAATAAAAGTACACTTTTCAATCCATATATTCTATTCTATCCCTCGCTTTTCCCTTTTCCTGTGACAACAAGAATTGATTTGAGACATTTTAAAACGAACAACGTATGGCAAGTCGATGTGAGTACACTTAAATGATGTTCCATTCCAAGTTGTAGAGGACCTGAAACTCCATGTTTTTTCCTTACCTATTCCATGTCTGGCAATAGAAACCTCAATATACCCTAGTTTAGGACGAGCCTATCTCAAGAGATTCTAGGACGAATCCAAACCATCTCCCTTGTTAATGATCTATGACGGAAGGCAAGCCCATTCCCACAATAAACAACCCGTGTTTACTAAAGACCAAACCGTTTCACACCAAAGGTGCTAGTCTGACTCAAATCCATGGTAGCAAGCAAATCCAAGACGATACGAGCCATGATCAAAGAGAAAGGCTCAATAATCCAAGACAAAAGAGTCAAAATAAGAAGAAGGCTCGATCAAGCAAGCTAATGTCAATATCCAAAGTCAAAGTTATCTTCAAAAACCTGAATCAAGAATCTGAGCAAAAGCCGAGATGTATTCTAGACCGAGAATCTGAGTCTAAATCAAGACCGCATATTAAATCAAATGCTAAACGAAATACTGTTGAAGTCTATATAGAATCAATACATCGATAAAGATGGTCAGCTAGCACCCTCACTTAGCCCATCACACACCATAAGTCCTTCTCGAGACCGTTACAGGGAGATAGTTAGGAATTTTGAGAATCCTTTCAAGCTCGTCAAGTATACCCATCCATTAGGGCCAAGACATGGAAACTAGAACCCATATCATTTTGACCTACCTTTATGTGCTCAGGCTACATCAAGCCAAGAGACTTCATTTCCAAGCCATATTATAAGCCATAATCCCATCAGGCCTCAACTTCACAAAATCAAGCTCCAGAGATTTGTTCATCAAAGCCTTTTATTTCCGAGCTCCACATTCCAAATATCCAATACAGTTTCACTTGACCCAGGCACGGAGTCTTCAAATACTTTGCTACCTAGGATGGGACGTACCCATACCATCCTTAGGGTCCACTAAGTGTGCTCACATGACAAGGAATTTTTTTACAAAATTAGTTATACCTCTTTGGTCTACGATCAGAGGGAGCTGTCTCAAATCGATTCTTCGAGTAACCAAAGGAAAATACTCTCCTGACCCATGCACTTTAAGGCCCTGACAACATAAGCTTAGGCACACACTTGAACTACGAGCATGGTTTCATTTCACCTCTTCAGGTGGATACGTAGGCAGTCCTTTCTTATACAAGAAGGATATAACCACAACACCCAAATAAAATTAACCAAACCTCAGAACTACGATCTGGTTTGATTTCACTTCACGTGAATACGTAGGCAGTCCTCAAGGACACAACCATCCTAACCATGAACCTTCAACCTCAATCATCGACACCCATCCCTTTCCATTTCATAACCTTCTAACCACAATTTCCATTTCTACCACTTTACTGGGGGCTCCTTCTTGTCGCCCAGTATTCTTTTACCAAATTCCAGAATCACCTTCTCATCCTGGGGGCTTCTCTTCCGATATGCCACCCTTCCTTTACTCGTATCTTATTTGAGTCAAGCTAGTGCTTGGTCCGGACAATGACAAAGGTCTTAGATAGATTCTCCAAGTTATCGTGCCTCAAGAGGGGTCTCTTTTACAGCAAACGGCAGCAAAAGATGTCCAAATAGACAACTGATTCATGGCTCATGCCTTGCCTTTATACGCCCCCATCATTCTTGCAATGCTTCTACCTTTTGGAACTGATACGCATTGTCACCCACACTTGACTAGGGGTTGCGCATGCTTAAGCAAAGTCTGTCAAGGTCATCCCCTGTGTCGCGTCAAATCTAAGTCAGTATTGCGTCAGTCTATCGTCTTGCATCCTAGTGAGTCGATGTCGTGTCAAGTCCTGTGCCTAAAGCCCATTGAATATGCATAACGCATTACAAACAACAAATTTTCTTTGAGCAAGTTTTAAACAACTTTTATAAAGAAAAAAATTTTGCAAAACCTATGTGCTTCCTCATTTGAGGTCCGTGTGCTAATTGCTTACATGCGTATGTGTTAAGTGTTTTTTCTATTAGAATGCGTTCTTGTGTGGCCACTAACCATGCATGTAAGTATCAGAAGCAGTCTCGCTCCAACTGGGGGGGCTTCGCTCAAGTCTTCGTTCTCCCCAACGACAGTCAAGATATTCCCCAGCTACCTTCCAGCTCAATTTTCAAAGCAGACTGCAAGACTGTTGCAGTACTTTATCTCCCGTGTTTCTCTAAAGTAGAATATGAAGCCGACTCCGAACCGTACATCCTTCTCAAGCAGACTTCGAACCGTCGCAGTATTTTATCTCCAAGCAGACTGCGAACCGTCGCAGTATTTTATCTTTCATCAGGACTTCGCTTGCAGCAACGAGCGGATTTCCAGTGGTGTTTCGACGCACCTTTATTTATACTTTTTAGCCACCGAGAGTTCATGACAGCCGATTGCACCTCTCGAGAGACGGAGTTTGTTTGGGAGCCGACTCAAGCAGATTCCCAAAAATGATTCATTCCAGACAGAATCATTAGCATATTCCCTGACGAGAGTTTGTTTGGAAGCAGACACAAGCAAATTCCCAAGAAATGATCCAATCCGGACAGGATCATCAGCAATTTCTCCGAGCAGCTTTTACCGACGTCCTGTTGTCCTCAATATTATTTATTCCAAGAAAGAAGTCTCAGGTATGATGTCTTCTTATGGCTAACGAGCTTCCTTACGTAGTGATGCTTGTCTATAATATGATGTTTTACATCTTTATTTCCACGCATTTTATGTCAATTATTAGTAGTTTATTCTACTATTTGCCCCTTTTCGTCGACTTCCGCCTTTTTATGTAATATTGCAGATTATTGCGGAATTGAGTAGATAATGAGCCAAATCCTTCCCAAAGTGTTTAGCATAGGATTTTACATGGATTAGAGACTCGATAAATGAGCTTGGTGCGCGTTTCAAGGCCTAAAGATAGCAAAAGCATGGGTGCCTACGAGTTTAACAAGCAAAGAAGCACTTCACGATATTGCAGCCTACTTCAGATGGCAATATCTCAATTTCTAGAGCTGATAATCGAGTGATTTCAATTGGAGGTGAAATCTTATCCTCTTAGCTTTCCAACGCCGCATAGAACGCCTGATTTGACCAAGTACCAAAAAATGGCAGCTCTTTTAAGAACGTTGCGCGCTGCAGAATTCGTCAGAATGCACTACTGTACAGCACCCTAGGTCGATCGACTGACCTACTTGGTCGATCGACCAGAGCGCGATTCTTAAATAAGATCAGAAGCTACTGTTCAACTATGCTCAGTCGATCGATTGGGTCTTGTGGTCGATCGACCAGTTTATGCTGCAGCGAGATTTTTTGCACGAGACTTAGTAATTAGTCTTATCTTTTATTAATTTAGGAAATAATAATATCTCTTACTATATATAAGAGAGACGACTAAGACCTAAAAGATTATCATTCCTTTACTCAGTTTTTATGTTTTGTTTTGGAGGCTGCTTGGAACGGCTCTTCGTTGCTTCTTCTTCTTCCAATTTTATTTGTAATTTCTACTCTTAATCTTTCAATAATTACTCTTTTGCTTTCTTGTTTAATTGTTGTTATTAGTTATTGCTTTTAGTTAATTTGTTTTATGCCTTTTGATTTATTCAATTCAATTGCTATGTCATCTTATTTAGTTTATACGCATCTTATTGTTATTTCAATTATCAATATGAGTAGCTAGATTTCCTTCGCTAGGATATGAGGGGATCTATGGTGTAGACGGCTTAGGATGTTGTAGGATTGTTTAGGTCGGTAATTTCTTTATCATAGTTATTTAATTGCTATATTTAATGAGGAGACCAAAAGGAGAATTGTTAATTGACTTGGGAATTCTAGACCTAGATCGAGAGATTAGAATAGAATAAACCTAAAAACTATGATAATTAGTCTACCCTTGAGACCGAAAGGCAGTAGGAGTTTCTTGAGACCGAAAGGAGATAGAAGTTTAGACTTAGTTACACTGACCAGGGCGGAAGTTAGTTAGTGTGATTTTGGGAGGGAACTCAGTCCGAAAGGTGTGTTTCCTGTTGATAGTGGACCGAGAGGACCTGTCACTTACCCGTCTTACCGTACCTGTATCAGACCTTTTTTAGATTAATGCAGTCGAAACTATAGTGAACCGATCGTTTTAGCTATTTCTCTATTATTATTTCCATCTTTTTATATCGCTTTTATTTTACTTGTTTTAGCTTTACAACCAAATCAAAACCTCCCCTTATTTGTTACTTTTAGACTGAAATCTAGAACAACTAATAATTCCCTACCTCCCTGTGGTTCGACCCTGACTGCCGCTAGCTATAGTAGTAGTTTGGAAAGTTATAAATATTAGTTTTGATACTCACATCGACAGGTATCACGTAGTCTAATGGACTTTAAACGAACCTCCCCGGTAGTCGACAGACTCTAACATATTCCCGACGATAGGTCCTTGATTCAGACCTCTTGAGCCGCCTTGCGTCGCCATAGTCTTCAGGTTGTAATCTTCGATTGACCTGGGGGCTATGCTTTGACTTTTGCCTTGTCCAAGCCTCGGTCAAAGTGGGGGATCTATAGATACCTCGTTTCTGCACCTCCTGCCAAACACCCAGTGATGATTGGGCCGCATGTTTAGCATATGTCGCGATTTTATGATGTTTCGTAAATCGGTTAATAAAAGGTAACTCATACACTTGTGTCTACCCCTTGGTTGTCATCTAGGTGTCATTATGGTCGTTTTGGCAGTAATTAGAGTGCATTTGGAGTCCGGGTCAAAAACCGTCTTCATTTCCTAAAACCGTCAAATCCCGAGTCAAAAAGCAATGTGCTTGTCTACCTAAGGTTAGAATGTCATCAAATGTCATGAGTATATTTTATTTTGAGTCATATGTCACATCTTTGGGCTAAACCTAAAGTTTGCATTACAAAATGTGCATTTCATTTAGCTAAAATGACAATCCGGCATTTAGGTCCGTTTTACGAGGTGATAACGACTTTTTTGGGTCAGGGCTATTTCACAAAAAGCTCTATATCTTTCTCTTAGCTTTCCAACGCCACCAAAATCACCTTAATCCGAGTCTTGTAGAGAAAGTTATGCCTAAAATACGACAGGTTATCAAACGCGTTTTCTCGCGCAGAAATAACCTACCCGAGAAAGGACGCAGTAAGAGCTGCGCCTCTTCTAAGGGACGCAGCACCTGCTGCGCCTTTTCTCAAGGATTTATTTGTGTCCAAGTTTTCGTGTTCGGTTATTTCCGGACCTTTCTTTCCTATTCCTTTCCAATTTCTATCCTTACCATAATTTCTCCATATTTTTAGTATAAATAGGGACCTTCGTTCCACATATTTTTCACGCGAGTGTCCGCCCTTCTCTTCTCCCTTTGCATTCTAAGTCCTTGCTCTAAGCTTTCGATGCCTACGTGTTTGATCAATCGATCACGTAAGCTCAGATCATTCTGAGTACCAGTTACGTTTGCATGACCGACCAATTTGACCACTACACAATCAATTAATCAATCTTTTTAATTCCTTTTTCAAAGGCACTTTCATATTTGCATAGATCGAGTCGAGTTACCACTAAAAACCGATTTTAGTTAAATCTCGCGACGCTAACATGTAACTCTGAGGGTGTAAAATCCCAATTTTATTTATTGTACTTTTTATTTTGTAATTAATGTACGAGTTTATGTCATAAGCACGCTCAAAACCGTCTTTAAAAACCATCTTTTAAACCGTATTTACAAAACAGCAAAGATCTGACGTCGAGAAGAAACGTAGCAGCAGCTGCGCCTCTTCGAAGAGTCGCAGTATATGTTGCGCCTCTTCCAGAAGCTGCCACTGCTCCTGCTCTTCTTCTTCTTCCTCGATTTTCTGCAATTTTCTATTTTTCTTATTTCTTTCGTTTCTTTTGTTCGTTTTAGTATATAATCATATTTTATTAATTCCTTTTAAATTATAACGGTTAATTCGACTTAAATTCCTTATAATCAATATTTGCGGGTTTTCATCATCTTATTCAAACCCGGATTTAAGAGGCTTGGTTCATTCATATCAAGTCTCTTGAATTCATCTTTGATACATGTTTTAAATCTGTTTTCTTCACCAATTCTAATCTTTTCTTTCCACCTTTAACTTCGAGTTTGTATCTAAACCCGTTTACGACATCATATCAATACTAACCATATTGAACCGCTGTATTCTCACTTTTAATTCATTTTATAACAGTATTAGTATGTATGTAATCTGTTAATCACTTCAACTCGAGTTCTAATATCAATAATCGGCCTTAAAATTACTAACGAACATTAACAACCCACGAGTATGACTTTCACAGTCAGAATCCAACTGGAGAAAAAGCGCAGAAGTGCTGCGCCTTTTCCAGAGGACGCAGTAGACGCTGCGCATGTTCTAAGTTGGCTTCTGCCTCTGAACTCTTCTCATTTTGACGTAGGGTTTCTAATTAGGATTTTAATTAACTATTATTCTTATTATCACCATAATTCGACATATTTTCCATATATTTTGGTTTTATTTCTTTATTTTTATTTTCCTAATTTATTTTATTTATTAATTTCCTTATTTTCCAATTTTCCTAATTTAATTTATTTTCAATTTTTCTTTATTTTCCAAATTTCCTTATTTTCCAAATTTCCTTATTTAAATCAATTTCCAATTTCCTTATTTTTTTCAATTTTCTAATTTTCCTTATTTCATTTATTCTTTTCTTTTCAAACTCTTTTGGGTATATTTTTGACGTAAATCAATTGATCATTGTAATTTATTGTAATTTAAATTATCGTAATTTATCGTTATTGTATTTATCATGGATGTTTATTCGTTTTTCATATGTAATTAATTTCTAAACCCTAATTCGACATTAATAAGTGCTAATTACTTATTCACCGACATAGTTAATTCTCACATGCTAGGATTAAAATGTTTGATGTTGCATTGCATGCATATAATTGACAACATATCAACTATGAACGATTTCCCTAATCATTAGTAGAGGCCGCTATCGAGGCGGGCGGGATTAGGTGTTCAATAAAAGGACTTCCTAATACGTACCCTCACCCCTTACTCCAGATCTCTGTGAACATCCGTGTTCATTGGCATCCACGAGAGTCATTCTAGACATAGAATGCTAAGGGTAACGAGTTCTTAGTGTTCATGTCACTACTTTGTGTCTTGACATGGCACGAGGTATTCGAACGGTTTCGATTTCCCATAAAAATTGGCGGCGACTCCACAAATGCAAACGCTTGTTCCCAAGCGCCCCCGTGGGCCCATGTCCACAACATTTACTAGCTACAATCCAAGAATTTGCCTACCTTTTCGGGTCAGTCGCAGTTGCTTGTTTATCATGTTTATTTTGCATGGTTGGGTTGGGACTTATTGTTGTCATGTGGGTATAGCATGATCATTATTTAGCAATTGTGTTGTATCCTTGTGTTGGAAAAAGAAAAATATGATGCAAAAGAAAAAGAAAAAAAGAAAGAGAGAAAATATCGAAAAAGAGAAAAGAAAAGAAAAGAGATTGCTTCATTTGGTTTTGTCAAGGATCAAAAGGATGGTCATTAGAGTCTAATGCATGGTTGGAAAATACTTCATTCATTCTCATGTATTGTAAAGTTGAGATTATTTCTCTAAGTTGGGTGTATTTATTATCAAAGATTTGGTTTATGATTTGGTTAGCACTGCGACTATCGTCTTAGCTCCACATATCCATAATGTGCTTTGACACAAACCATTTCTATCCCTTTAACCCATTTGCCACCCTTATTGTCCTTTATACATGTACTTTTGTCTACATATGGTGATTGCATATTAGTTGGGGAAATTTCTGTCACATTAGATTGCATGCATGTTTCATATGTTGAGTGAGTGTTTCTACTTCTTTCTATCTTCACATATAACTCACCCTATACTTATGAGTGCATGAGTGAAATCCGCGAGAATCCAACTAATTTGTCTTGCAAGATCGAAAGGTATTTGGCATTTGTCTATAATATGGTGGCCTGAGACTTGAGCTACGTTTTCTATTTCCCGTACCTTTGAATTTGTTTTATTGGTACACTTTAATCATTACTTTGTTACAGATATAGATAGCTTGGGATTTGTATGTGCATTAAACATTAGCTCTGAGTTGTTTATTCGCCATTTGTATGTTTGTCTTTTGTAATTGTGTGATGCTTTGCTTGAGGACAAGCAAAGAGATGGTTTGGGGGAGTTTGATGAGTCATAATTAAATACATATTTATGCCTCCTCTTAATTACTTTTGATACGGTTTTCGTGGTAGTTTATATCATTTACATGCCTTTTATGTTAGAATGTCGATACTTCCGCTTTTTGATGTTTAATGCAGGAATGATGCTTTTGAGGAGCAAAGGAATGAAATGGGCATCGCGGAGTAGGCATGAAGGAATACACGAAACATGGCACGAGAATCCATAAGAATGAAGGAAGAGAAGTTAAGAAGAAAACACGAAGAAAAGAGCTTCTTATTACTAGTGCCTACTTTGAAGAGCCATATCTCGAGTTCTACAACTGATTTTCAAGTGATTACAACTAAAGGTGAAATCTTATCTTCTTAGCTTTCCAACAACGTAAAAATCGCTTGTTTCTGACAAGTAACGACGAAATGGCAGCCGTTTGAAGTTCAGTGCGCAAAGCAGGAACTTGGTTCCTCGATCAACTGCAGTGAGGGCTCGATCGAGGAACCAACCTAATCAATTAAAATTTGCAATGTCGAGAATGGGGTTCCTGAACTTTGGTGCCTCGATCGAGTAAGACCAGGCTTGATCGAGGAAGTTGATACCGTCGTCAAGTACCAAAAATAAATACCTATTACAACTAACATAAATCAGTGGTAAGTAGGGTCGATCTCCACAGGGAGATGGAAAAATGTCAACTCAACTAAGTCCGTCATGGTAACCAGTTCTTGGGGGTTTTTTAATTGTTTGTTCTAATCTAACAAGGTCAAAGGAGAGAAAGAGAGCAAGAGAGTAAAAATTAGACAAGCAGAGAGAAAGCAGCTAAGACAGTCGGTTCACCATGATTCTCAGGAAATATAATCTAAGGTCTCAGGTCAATGCAAAATCAATCTACAGGCAATGAATATCCCCTTCCGGTCTCAATTCGTCCTAAAACACTAATAGCTTAGCTTCCGCCCTCACTAAAGTGCCCTAATGTTCGCTACAGGTCTTACCTTTTCTAATCTTTCGATCTAGGTTAAGGTGTACCGTGATTTATTACCTATTTGCGTCGACTCAAATAGAAAAGAACAGTTATATGTAACGATTAACAACATAGATCAATTTTGCATCAAACCTAAGTACTTATTTCGCAGTTCCCTTAAAATCATGGCTCCCCTATGTCTTAACAAGGGAGGTTTAGCTATGCATAATCATTGAACAAGCAATAATAATACATAAGCAATAAAGATTAAGCATGATAACAGGGATAAAGAGTGATTAAAGACAACAATTAAAGATTAAAGAAGAGAAAACAATAGAGAGCAATAATGAATTAAGATTAAGAAAGGAGTAAAAGTACCAATTACAATTAGCCAAAATCCGAGTTAGGGTTTAAGAGAAGAGTCATAGAGAGTGGAGAGAAAAATATGGAAGTAAGGGAGAGAGAAGAAGATCCCCCTAAGTTCCCCTGCCTTCATACATATATTCCTAATTACAAAAGCCTACTGAAAATAGCCAAAAACTCGCATAAAATACAGAGTCTCTCGATCGAGTGAAATGAAACCACTCGATCGAGGACAAGCCTTAAAAATCCTCTCGATCGAATGAAGATAGCGTCAGATCGAGTACTCCTTGTAACAGCTATCTCGATCGAGTAACATAAAAGCTCGATCAAGTGATTCTTAATGGATAAAGAATTCGATTAACCATATAGTGTAGCAAAACTGGTCGATCGAGCTATACTAGCACGTGTGGACTCCTTGGCACCTTCAGAGGCTACTTCGCGCATCTCTAAGTGAAAGATTCCGGGCTCCGATTCCTTATTTTCCAAAATGCATGCGAATAGGACGAGTTTAGGCTTGATTTTGCTCCTTTCTGGTCTGTACCTGCAATTTACACAAGACAAACCAAAGTGGACTATTCGGGGGCATTTGTAGCTAGATGTCAAGTAAATAACACATAAATGCGTGTAAAAATGAGGTAAAAACCTTATATAAAATACACGCATCAAATCTCCCCAAACCAAACCTTTGCTTGTCGCCAAGCAAACCATGAATGCAACTAAAGACAACTAACGGAACGAGACCAACTCATCAGCTATAAATCACCCACCCAAACCAGTCTAATGCATCGACTAACAAAGTAGCAATAGGTAAGTGCAAACGAGTTAAATCAATGTCTCAAACTACTGAACCGTCGATCTTGCAAGACTCATAAACATCGGACTCTCACGGGTCACTCATCACACAAATTAGGCACAGGGTCAGGATATAAGTAAGAGATAGAAAAAAGTAAAGACACTCACCTAACTCGACCTATAAGAGCATGCATGCAATCTAACATGAATAAAATCTCTACAACCGTACATATGCATTCCAAATTTCCAACCAACTAATGACCAAGACACATGCCGAGGACTTACATTTGGGTTATTGAGGTAATGGGTAAGAAGGGGCTATAATGAATTTGGAGATGTGGAGTTAGCAGCCAAGCTAGCAACAACGAATCCAAATTAGAAACACTTCCCAACTTCATACTCAATATAAATCAATGCAAAACAATGCTAAATTGCAGCACACAACTCACTAACCACCATAATATCGTCAACTCCCCATAAGATAAAAATATAGCATGGGAGCGTAAATCATAACACATAATTTATTTCTTAGCTCATGATCTTTCATAATCTTTCTTTTCTTTTTCTTTTCACATTCTTTTTCATTTTTCACAACTTTTTTTTCTTTTCATTCATATTTTTCAATTCCCTTCAACATTTCCACCAGTCTTCTCAGACCATATATGTAACCATATTGCAATGAAACATTCCCAACAGCTACTATTACTAGCTCGGTTAGGGTAGGCAAAATTATAGATTGTAGCTATATGGGACAAAATGGGCAATTTGACTATGTGGTGCTCATGGGTAGAATGAAATAAAAGGAACTGCCTCTCCTAACATGTGTCACCAACCACAGACCGAATGCATACAGGTATCAAGCAGCCTGAATTCATGATTATGCAAATTGATGTTACATGCCTTATAGAGAGTACTACTCACATCCTATATGAAACTGGTCATGAATGTCACCAGTTTGTTAAGCTCTAACCTTAGAATGTAAATGTAGCTTGCCAATATATGAATCAAGTCTATTCGTTCAGATAAGAGTTAAACAAAAATTCGTAGATTATGCACATTACCATGCCGACAGGATGTCAAGATTATGCAAGGTAAGGGTAAAGGGACTCAAAGTAGCGTAGAAGTTCGACGTTCCAACTCAAACTGAAATAGAACAAAAACGCATGCGAAAATAAATAAACGATAGAATGCATGCAAAAATAAATAAACGTGCAAACTGAAATGCAGCAAAACATGCAGATACAGATATGGATGCATACCTCCCCAAACCAAACTGTACAATGTCCTCATTGTACCAAAAACAGGGAAAGAAATGCAAACTAAAGAGAAAAGGAGAACGTGAGTCAGAAAACTTACAAGACAAAGTAAAGGAGGGACCTCCCCAAACCGACCATGAATATGGGCGGTCACATATAGCCTCATAGCATCGCAGGAGGCAAAAAAGAGTAGCAGAACTTGATCGAGAAGGGTGGAGAGGTTCGATCGAGTAGATAAGGTGCCAGAAGTGTTCGATCGAGGAGATGGGGTACTCGATCGAGAAATGTGGATTTGCAGGGATTCGATCGAGAGCAGAATATGTTCGATCGAGTAGAAATTCCAGCAAAAGTGTTCGATCGAGTGAGAAAACTACTCGATCGAGCTAATCACCTGCAAAATCGCACAAAAGGAGTACAAGACTAACACGAGCAGCACAAGTTCAGTGTTTAGAGTTTAAACACACAGCATTAAATGAAAAAAAAAAAACAAGTCCAAACGAAAGTACAACAAAACAGTCCGGGTTGCCTCCCGGATAGCGCAGGTTTAAGAGGTCCCGCACGACCTTTCTGGCTTCAATTAACTGGCTCATCAGGATTGTCGAAGTACATGACTTCAACTCGGTTATCTGCATCGTTTGCTTCATGGTAATGCTTCACATATTGTCCATTTACCTTGAACCTATTGCCCTCGGAACTTTCTAACTCGACAGACCCAAATTTAGTGACAGCTGTCACTGTATAGGGGCCACTCCACCTGGACTTCAGCTTGCCAATAAATAAGCGCAGTCGGGCATTAAACAGCAACACCTTCTGCCCGACTTGAAATTCTCGAGGTATGATCCGTTTGTCGTGCCATCTCTTCGTCTTCTCTTTGTAGATGTGTGAGCTATCATAGGCATTTAGCCTAAACTCCTCTAGTTCATCTAGCTGCAATAAACGGTTCTGAAACACAACTTAGGATCAAAGTTAAGTTCACGAATAGCCCACCAAACCTTACACTCTAACTCAACAGGTAAATGACAGGACTTCCCAGAAACCAGCCGATATGGCAATGCACCAAACGGTGTTTTAAAGGTAGTCCTATAAGCCCATAATGTGTCTTCCAGTTTAAGACTCCAATATTTCCGTGATTTATAAACTACCTTGACTAAAATCTCTTTAATCTCTCGATTAGAGATCTCAACTTGCCCACTAGTTTGGGGGTGATACCCCAAACCGCGCCGGTGTTGGACACCAATCTTAGACAATATAGAAGTTAGTTTCTTTTCTTTAAAATGCATTCCCCCATCACTAATGACGACCCTAGGGACACCAAATCGGGGAAAGATAATCTTTTTTAACATTTTAATCACGGTCTTGACATCACAATTAGGTGAAGCAATCGCCTCCACCTACTTAGACACATAATCTACAGCTACCAAGATATACCTGTTACCTTTGCTAGACGGGAAGGGTCCTTGGAAATCAATACCCCAGACATCAAAAACCTCGACCTCTAGGATATCATTTTGTGGCATCTCATGTCTCTTATAAATATTCCTCGAGCGTTGACAAGCATCACAAGCTGAAACAAACACTTTAGTGTCGGCAAACAAAGTAGGCCAGTAAAAGCCAGACTGAAGTACCTTAGCCACGGTACGCGATGGACCGTGGTGACCACCATAAGAGGATGAATGACAGCCCTCCAAGATTGCCTTCATCTCCCACTGCAGAATACACCATCTGTAGAGACCATCTGCACACTCCTTAAATAGATAAGGATTATCCCAGAAGTACTGCTTGGCGTTGTAAAGAAAACGCTTCCTCTGCTGATAAAAAAGGTTAGGTGGCAGCGCGCCACTGACAACATAATTAGCTAAATTTGTATACCAAGGGTCATGGTTAATAATAGAAGATAAAACAGCAAATAAAGAGTCGTCGAGAAAAGAATCATCAATAGGTAAGGAATATTCTCCCTCTTGTTGTGATAGTCGCGACAGATGATCAGCTACTACGTTATCAGCACCCTTCTTATCTTTGATCTGCAAATCAAACTCCTGAAGAAGGAGTAGTCATCTCAACAGCCATGGTTTAGCTTCCTTCTTAGCAAGAAGGTGCCTCAGCACTGCATGGTCAGTAAAGACGGTAACTTCTGACCAAATCAAATAAGAACGAAATTTTTCTAGCGCATAAACCACAGTTAACAGCTCTTTCTCAGTGGTGGTGTACTTCACTTGAGCCTCATCCAGAGTTCGGCTCGCATAGTATATTGCATTCAAAGCTTTGTCTTTCCTCTGGCCTAGTACCGCTCCTAGTGCATAGTCACTAGCATCGCACATAATTTCAAACGGCAAGTCCCAGTTGGGAGGCTGTATAATCGGCGCCGAAATCAAGGCCTGTGTCAACCTGTTAAAAGCGGAAAGACATTCATCAGTAAATACAAAGGGGGCATCCTTAAGCAACAGTTGTGTAAGCGGTTTAGTAATTTTTAAGAAGTCCTTGTTAAACCGGCGATAAAAGCCAGCATGACCAAGGAAACTCCTCACTCCTTTGACATTAACAGGAGGAGGTAATTGCTGAATCACTTGTACCTTTGCTTTGTCAACCTCAATGCCCCTGTTAGAAACTAAGTGCCCTAAGACAACTCCCTCGTTGACCATAAAGTGGCACTTCTCCCAATTAAGCACAAGATTAACCTCAATACAGCGCTGCAACACTTTATCAAGGTTAGACAGACAGTTAGCAAAGTCACTTCCATGGACACTAAAGTCGTCCATAAAGACTTACATAATAGACTCTATATACTCAGAAATTATCCCCATCATGCACCTTTGAAAGGTGGCAGGGGCATTACATAAACTAAAAGGCATCCTGCGATAAGCAAAAACACCCTGAGGACAAGTAAAAGTAGTCTTTTCCTGATCGTCTGGATGAATAAGGATCTAAAAGAACCCAGAGTATCCATCTAGATAACAGAAAAACTTATGAGAAGCTAACCTTTCTACCATTTGATCAATGAAAGGAAGGGGAAAGTGATCTTTCTTTGTGGCGGCATTCAGCTGTCTGTAGTCTATACACATCCGCCAACCAGTCACTACTCTAGTAGGTATCAACTCGTTTTTGTCATTCTTAACCACAGTAGTCCCTCCTTTCTTAGGAACTACCTGAACTGGACTCACCCACTTAGAATGACCAACAGAATAGATAATACATGCATCAAGCAGCTTCATTACCTCAGCCATCACAACATCCTGCATCTTCCGGTCCAGTCGGCGCTGACCCTATCTTCAAGGCTTGTGATCTTCCTCAAGCTCAATTCTGTGCATGCAAATGTCGGGACTAATGCCATTAATGTCATCCAATGAATAATCCATAGCTTTCCTGTTTTTCTTAAGCACAGCTAACAAAGCGATCAGCTGATCATCATCAAGTTTATCACTAACAATGACTGGATATTGCTCTGTATCATCTAAGAAGGCATATTTAAGATGAGAAGGGAGAGGCTTACGCTCAGGTACCTTTACCTCTATGGCGCAAAGAGTATTGATCATTTGTTCCACTCTCTCTCCTTCAGCGTCGTTGAGTTCACGCTCATCTAAAGCAGCTTCAAGCAAATCTAACACAACATCATTGTTATCTGGGTTATCTGCACACTCATCTAAAAGCATCAAAGCTTCTAGTGGATCCTTTATAAAAGAACCCGACCAGAAGTCATAAACAGACTCGTCAACAATATCAATTGAATAACAGGTATCCTTTATCATTGGCCGAGCAAGTGTACTGGGCAGACTAGAAGTGATTGCATCATCCCCTACTGCCAGAGTCAAACGCCCTTGTTTAACATCAATAATGGCCCCAGCTGTACACAAGAATGGTCTTCCTAGTATAATTGGGGTCCGGGTATCCTCGGCTATGTCCAAAAAAATAAAGTCCACTGGTATAAAGAACTTGCCTATTCTGACAGGCATGTCCTCTAAGATACCCAAGGGTCGTCTTAGAGATCTATCAGCCATCTGTAATGTAATGTTAGTCATTTTAAGGTGACCCATATTAAGCTTCTTACAGATAGAAAGAGGCATGACACTGACACTGACTCCTAAATCACAAAGAACCTTGTCTATCACTTCATTCCCTATGGTACAGATAATAGAGAAACTACCCGGGTCTTTCATTTTCGGTGGAGCTTTGTTAAGAAGTAAATTACTAGACTCTTCCATAAATGCAACAGTCTCGAATTCACTAAGCTCCCTCTTACGCGTCAAGACGTCTTTCATAAATTTTGCGTAAGTAGGTACCTGGGTAATAAGTTCAGTAAAAGGGATGGTTACCTGGAGATTCTTGACCACGTCCACAAACTTACCGTACTGTCGCTCGACCTTAGCATCCTTCAGACGTCCCAGATAAGGAACCCTGGTAGCAATAAGCGGGCCCGCGTCTTTCTATTTACCTTTATCAGAACGTGATACCTCCACTGCAGGGGAAGATGACATGGTAGCGGAATTAGACCTTGAAGTTGAACTTCCGCTGACACAGTTGTTCAATCGAGCATTGATTCCACTCGATCGAACAGTTTCTTCGGGCAAATTACTCGATCGAGTAATGTTCATCTCTCGATCGAATTCTTCTATTTCAGCATTTTTCGATCGAGGTCCAGAATCACTCGATTGAATAGTATTTTCTGCTAAGTTGCTCGATCGAGAGGAATTAACTCCTCGATCGAATTCTTCAATTGGGGCACTTCTCGATCGAGCAGGTATTGTGTTCGATCGAGTACTGGGAGAGGTTAAATCACTCGATCTAGTTACAATACCACTCAATCGAGCTGCAGGATGATATTCAGCTGGGATATCGTCATTTAACTCCTCCAAATCATTATCCGAGGTATCATCAACTGTCACAACCCCGTCTTCCGGCACTTTCGGTCAATCGTAAGTAAGACCGCTTCGGAGATTTATGGCATTGACTGGGTCACATGGAGGTCATTGGTTCACTTGACTTTGCGTGAATGAAAGACGCGCAACTTGATCTCGCAACTCTACTATAGCATTGTCATTTTTATCGGACTTCTGGCCAAACTGAAGTGTTAAGTTTAGCACTAGGGACTTCAATTCTGCGAGCTCTCCATTTGTAGAAGATGAATCAATCGGTTGAGGCATTGGTTTGGAAGGGCTAGAGGTACTTGTTGTTGTCAAATCTTCATATAGCTTAGAGAATGGAACTCCTTGTTTGAACTTTTGATAGGCACGGACGCGCTCTACCTCCGCCATACAAGTAATAGGGTTGTGCCCCTCCGTGCCGCATCTACCACAAACTACCTCCTGCTCAGTTATGGCACAAACTTGTTCATGCGCACTCGTAGTTTGTAAAATCTCCCGACTGCCTAAATTTTCACTAGGACTTTCCACTTCAGCTACCACCAACTCATTTACGTACCTACTTCCTCGAGGATTTCCATATTCGGCAACGTGGATGGCCATTTCTTCAATAAGGTGCCATCCTTGTTCATCTTCAACATTTTTTTGGAATCTTCCTTTGGCCGCATTATCAAGAATAGCTCTCTGGTCAGGATATAACCCATTGTAGAATTGGGTGCATAAGAACCAACGCTTAAAGCCGTGATGAGGTACAGATCGGACAAGCCTCTTGAATCTAGTCCAAGCCTCATTCAAATCTTCAGTAGGTAATTGCTCAAATGTAGTAATTTGGCCTCTCAATACATTAGTGCGCTGTGGTGGAAAATATCGTCTGTAAAAGTCTAGTGCAAGGGAATTCCAGTCAGTTACACCGGCAGCTTCCCTGTCCAAATCTCTCAACCACTCCCGGGCATCATCAGTCAAAGAAAAAAGGAAAAGAACTCCCTTAACCCTATCCTGTGTCACCCCAGCAGCTAAAGGAATGATGGAGCAATATTCTGTAAAGAGCTCTATATGCTTGCAAAGACCTTTGCCAGGTTCCCCCTAAAGAGATTTCTCTCAACCAGCAGCATATAAGATGGGTGGATCCCAAAGGACCCCGAATCTGTAGTGGGTAAAAAGAAACCTTTAGGGAGGGAATCCACCGTAGGTTCTGAATGACTGGCGATGTTCGGCATCTTAGCAAATAGAGTCTACAGCAAGGCAGGTATGACAATGTTCTCTTCTAGAACAGATTTCCTGCAACACTAATAAAGCACTTGGAAAAATATGAGATCAATCTCTAGGAATAAATTCCTTGAGATGAGAAACAAACTTAATATAAGCAACAAAATTACGCCACCTCCCCGGCAACGGCGCCAAAATTTGATACCATCGTCAGGTACCAAAAATAAATACCTATTACAACTAACAGAAGTCAGTGGTAAGTAGGGTCGATCTCCACAGGGAGATGGGAAAATGTCAACTCAACTAAGTCCGTCAAGGTAACCAGTTCTTGGGGGTTTTTAATTGTTTATTCTAATCTAACAAGGTCAAAGGAGAGAAAAAGTGCAAGAGAGTAAAAAGTAGACAAGCAGAGAGAAAGCAGCTAAGACAGTCGGTTCACCATGATTCTCAGGAAATATAATCTAAGGTCTCAGGTCAATGCAAATTCAATCTACAGGGCAATGAATATCTCCTTCCGGTCTCAATTCGCCCTAAAACACTAATAGCTTAGCTTCCGCCCTCACTAAAGTGCCCTAATGTTCGCTACAGGTCTTACCTTTTCCAATCTTCCGATCCAGGTCAAGGTGTACCATGATTTATTACCTATTTGCGTCGACTCAAATATAAAAGAACAGTTATATATAACGATTAACAACATAGATCAATTTCGCATCAAACCTAATTACTTATTTCACAGTTCCCTTAAAATCATGGCTCCCCTATGTCTTAGCAAGGGAGGTTTAGCTATGCATAATCACTGAACAAGCAATAATAATACATAAGCAATAAAGATTAAGCATGATAACAGGGATAAAGAGTGATTAAAGACAACAATTAAAGATTAAAGAAGAAAAAACAATAGAGAGCAATAATGAATTAAGATTAAGAAAGGAGTAAAAGTACCAATTACAAGTAGCCAAAATCCGAGTTAGGGTTCAAAGAGAAGAGTCATAGAGAGTGGAGAGAAAAATATGGAAGTAAGGGAGAGAGAATAAGATCCCCCTAAGTTCCCCTGCCGTCATACATATATTCCTAATTACAAAAGCCTGCTCAAAAATAGCTCAAAACTCACATAAAACACAGAGTCTCTCGATCGAGTGAAATGAAACCACTCGATCGAGGACAAGCCTTGAAAATCCTCTCGATCGAATGAAGATTGCGTCCGATCGAGTACTCCTTGTAACACCTATCTCGATCGAGTAACAACAAAGCTCGATCGAGTGATTCTTAATGGATAAAGCATTCGATCGACCATATAGTGTAGCAAAACTGGTCGATCGAGCTATATTAGCACGTGTGGACTCCTTGGCACCTTCCGAGGCTACTTCGCGCATCTCTAAGTGAAAGATTTCGGGCTCCGATTCCTTATTTTCCAAAATGCATGCGAATAGGACGAGTTTAGGCTCGATTTTGCTCCTTTATGGTCTGTACCTGCAATTTACACAAGACAAACCAAAGTGGACTATTCAAGGGAATTTGTAGCTAGATGCCAAGTAAATAACACAGAAATGCGTATAAAAATGAGGTAAAAACCTTATATAAAATACACGCATCATAAGTGGTGACTCGATCGAGTGCACCAAGGGCTCGATCGAGGAACCTCCAGTTTCTATAATTCCCGCAAATTTTCCTTAAGTCGGTTATGTTTTGTTATAAATACCAAAACTCGTACCCTAGGTTATTTACGCTTTAATTTCCGTAGGTTTAGCATAGTTACTCTAAAAACTCTCTCAAATACTTAGTTTTAGTTTATATTTATTGTTCTTCCTTCCGGATCTAAGCATTCCTTTATTACGTATCAATCTTTCTTTAATAATTATTCTATCATTATTGTTCATCTTATTATGCTCTTAATTATGCCTTCTTATATTGTTATTGTTGTTATTATAATTAGTATGAGTAGCTAAATCTTCTATCTAGGGTGAAAGGGAATCTAGGTTGTTAGAAGGGGATTAAACTAATGAATTGATAGTTAATATTGCTTATTTGTTGTTGTTCATGTTATTGTTCTTCATCTAGTAAATTAATTACTGGCCAGGGTTAATTGACTAGTATAGCGAATTGAGACTTTCATCGACTGAGTTAGAATCAATATAGGCCACATTAACTGAATAGAGATAATTTGGGTGTTGATATTCGCAGTACGCATTTTACTCAACATAGTACACTTTTTCCCAAATTACCCCTCTCATTTTTTTTCTCCCCTACTTCAAGTCCCGTTTTGTACTACATTGAAAATAAATTTAAAACAAAAAAAAAAAAGTTAAACAGTACATCAATGTCAGCCATTGATTCAACATCGAAGACGAACAACAATCACAAGTTTAATCATCGTTGTGGGCTTCTGACGATGAGCAAAGTGGAAGACTGCGACAACTTGACTCCGTATTGTGGAGATGGCTAATCTACCGTCGCCAGCATGTATCTTCTTTCTTAAGAACAACAAAAACACGATTTCTAATATGAAAGGGGGTAACTTGGAGCTTCGGCTGGCACGAGGAGAATCAAGCAAAAGGCAAGGGGGAAGATGCGATGCAAAATCACAATCCAGAAGCTTGATTTAGCTGGTAATATCCATGATGCCACCAAACATTATCATTCAAAGATCAAACTCTAATTAAAAAAAATACTAAAGAACATAAAAACAAATATTAGTTTGAACAATTAATTGTAATTTAGAAGTTAAGTACATGTAATTTAATCAAATTATGATTCATAATTGAGATTTTTTTGTTGTAATTTGATCGATTCGCAAGGTTCTAATATTGGGATATGAGAGAATTAGATTTGTGTTTGTAAGTAGCACAAGGGTAGGTAAATGAAAAATATTGCCCAAAAAGTACTGTAATGAGTAAAAAACGTACTGCGAAAATAAATTACGTAATTTAATGATAGCGATTGCATGTTAAATTAGATCTAAATGAATATTGAATCGATCGATCATATAACCTTAAGCAACATAATTAGCTCTATCAATGAATTAAATCATACCCCGTATGACTGCTTAGTGAACCCGAATCCCTAGACTCTTTAATATTATTGTTATTCATCTTTATTTACTAATTGCAATTAGTTGTTAGCATACAAACAATCAAAACCCCCATAAATTGTTACCTTAAAGACAGACTTAAATATTAACAAACTAGAATAATTACCTCGCCTCTATGTGGATTCTACCCTTCTTACCGCTAGCTATTTGTTAGTAGTAATTTAGGTTTACTTTGATTAAAGTGATACGACTTTAGCCTTATCACCAAGCACATCTCAAACAGATAGAAAAAGCCCCAACCGCCATGACCTCACTCCACCCGAAAAAAGCGACGGACACAACAGACCACCACGACGGACCCTTCACGCGAGCCGCAACTGGCCCGACACATAAAAAACAAAAAACCAATTCACCCAAAGCAACCTCCCAGGACCACCACCATACATGCAACAAGACTAGTCAACAGGACACCAAAGACATTCAGGAAAAAGACCGATAGGTGGAGGAAATGGGGGGTCACCATCAGTCCAAGACCACAACAACTATGAACGAATTTGACACTAACGGACATAGGAAAGGGACTGAAAGGTGGGGGAAATGGGAGGATCACCATAACATTCCCAAACCACCACAGAGACCGAAAACTACTAACCCAAATGAGCTATCCTCATCGACACAAACAACAAGCAAAAACATAAAAAGAAGCCATACCAAGGGTGGGGGAAGGGGGGATCACCCCTGTGTTGCATGCATGACCATCGGTGACAAAACGAGGAGACGGAGGGACAGGAACAAAGAACCTCATCGAGGCAACCACCGCCGGCCATAGAAACGGACGATCTAGAACCGCGGTACGCCAATCGGAAATCCGTCAAGGGAGTGAGGTCAAAAAAACGAAACACAAAAAACAAGAGATGTGACGATCTCCAGAGATGGGCCAACATTGTCATGTATAAACAAACACTAACAAAGCGACGGAACCGAAGGGATTGTCAATTTATCATCCTCTTGGGTCCTTGTTGATTGAAAATTCTTACTGCTTCTGTGAGATTTTATCCCGTATATTTATTTAACTAATTCTCCTCTCATATACTCCGTATTTCATATTTCCGATCATTTTTAATATTGTAACTTCAAATTTTGGACCACGAATAATAAAACATCAAATACCATATGAAAAACACTGGTAATTCATGAAGTTCGTTATCCCAAACAACTCTTTTCTTTGACCCAAATTCTCAATTAAGACACTATATCGTTTTAAGCTTAAAACGACTAGATAAGTCAAGTAAAATAAAACAAAAAGAGAATGCATGACAAAGCAACAAAGTTATCTTATATGCACATGTGTGGTAATGTTTAACTCGTCGTAATGTTAAGATGGATATATCTGTCCTAGGGCAACAGGAGACCAAGTCCATCATTATTTTTATTTATTTTTCTGTTGGGGTATACATCTCTTCATGTTTACTCTCCACGTTTCTTCTTGTCATTTTCTGTTTCAAAGCGACATTCTGCTTTATTAGCTTAATCAATGAATGAATGGTTGTTACATACCAAAACCAAACGAAATACTCAAAACAATTCCTTCAATGGAGTTGTTGTATGATTATTAACAAATAATTAAAACTTATATCTCTAAATTCAATGCATTTTTATACCGTATTAGGAATTATTAGATTTATTTTCTCATCAGGAAGATCCTATTTTCATGCTAACTTGGAAATATTTCATCCCATTAGAGTCACTCACCAAATTCCATTACCAATATTCTCACAAATTTTCTTTCACTAATACAATTTTTGCAAGTGAATTTAACATTAAACTTTTAATTTCAATCATCATCCCATTCGAGTGAGAAATGGTTAAGTTTGAAAATGATAAATTGGGTACGAATAATGTTATTGTTACAGTTTATGAAGAATCATCAACTAAAAGATTACCATGTCCACAAAATAACAAGATCAGGGACAGAAGCCTCAACACAAGAAGATCATGTGGCTATTATGATCGACGAGCCGAGCTTCTGGCCCAGGTTCATCAGCTTAGAAATGTTGGCACACACCCCGTTCACCAGGACCCTAGTCCTACTAAACCCGCACCCAACACTAAGGTAATCATCTCACCATTTTCAATAATAGATATGTACTTCTTTATCATGTATGTTACTCGGTTTCGACTGGTCTAGTCTGTGGGTGTGTTAGATTAAAACTGTTAAAATCATTAATGTATGCGATTCATTAATCATGACCCGGGTTAGAACCTTGTTAGTATCAAAACTGCCTTAGGTTTCAGTTTATACCATGAAATCAGTGGTGGGTTTTGGATGCAATCATTTTTCCTGATACAGTTAAAAGGTTTACTTCGTAAAAAAAGCCGATCAGTATACGAGTAGTATTTGAACATATACAATGATTGTAGTGAGCTAATATGTTGTTAATGAATTGGATTCATATAATGTAGAAGAAAAGAAAATTGCTTGCTCCGTTAAGGAAAATCAGATTATCTTTGGGACGAATATTTGGCGAGAGCAAGAAAAGGTGGAGATATGAAAGCATAGAAACACAAGGATATGGAAGAAAATACAGATTATGTTGTCATCCAAGGAAGAGCAGCTGGGATAAATTTTCAAAGGTACTCACTCATCCAAACCTTCTTATATATTTTTCTGAATGACTTCTTTGGTGAAGGAATTATTCATATATGCTGTGTTTGTTACAGAGGTTTTGCCGTGTACTAAAACAATTCTCGTGTTTTTGGAAATGCAACAAATTCTCCAAAAATGAGCAAGAACTTCACCAAGATATGCATGCCAGGAATGTAAACAGCTAAGATTTTACTGCAACATGTATCCGAAGATGTTCATCTTAAAACAGAATACAGAATATTAACAGTTGTAGCACTTCTCTTGCTGAATTTCATTTCCCAAAAATCGCTTAAAAGCATGAACACACAGTCTGAGTGAGCATACATCCAGTTATTCAGCATTCAGAGAAGCAAAAAGTCACTTGAAATGCAGTTATGCACTAAGATACTGTGAAGCAAATGTAATTTCAGTAACATATGCGGCTGTACAATAATGCTTATGTAAAACTGTCTTACACAAGTATCAAGCCGAGCCAAATGACACCTATAATTAGAAGTACAAATGATTGGAATACAAGAATGAGATTTATTCCACAGAATTAAGATGTTCAATATCTAAGAAAGGAATTCGTGCAAAGGAAATTTATGGGATGAAACTATGTCAAATTACAGTTACAATGAAGATAAACAGCTCTGGCGCCGAAGGAATAGATACAAAAGCAAAGCTGAAAAAGCCCCATGTTCAGACATTATCAAGGCTAGGGCTTCACAAAGATAAAGCCTCCGCCACCGAGTTTCGTCGACACCAGATCACAGAAATTAAAACAATTCCTGGGTATGGTTAAAGAGCAGAGGATGTACCTGAACCATTTTATCCTACAGGCTACAAATGAATGATCACTATTCACAACCAACCATTCAAATGAGAGCTTTAAAGTCTAATCCTAAATGACCAAATCACAAGTAATGAATTTATAAACCTGTCTTAACGAAGGAAAAGCTGTGTTTCATCCTCTTCCAAGACCCACTGTCTTGGAAGAAATATGGCCCCTTAGATTGCATTTAAATTAAGCATAAAAACCCAATGGTAGTAGGATTTTCGACGGGCCATAAAAGCAGGTTAACATGGTGGTCAATTGCGCCTCCATCTCCTACGCGGCCTGCCAAAAAACAGCGTTCTTCCATTATTGCGACGAAGAGGACGAATTCCAATATCATCATCCTCTTCGTTATCGTCATCGTCATCAAACGAATCATATCCTCTTCCAAATGTCCTATGGAATGGAAAACCAGCACTCCTCATTCGGTTAGACTCAAATAGCTCAAGATCATCATCCAACAAATCTTCCACGTCCATGTCCATGTCGAAATTCAAGAAGGAATTAGCATTTGAGTCTATAACATAGTCCCCGAATACTATTGTACCAGGCGGCAAAGTGCTAATGACATCATTCCTTTCCCTTTCATTTTCCAAGCTTTTCCATTTTTCTTCGAGTGATGGGTCCACTTCCCTTGGCCGTGCCCAAGGGTGGTCCGCTTTGACATGTTTTTTGAGTTGCTTGTAGTTGCCAACAAACGAGCATTTCTCTTGCATGCATGTCCTTTCCTTCTTATTGAGATGTTTCCGAGCCGGCTCAACCAGGGTCCAACCTTTCACCTGCCCCCGGCAAAGGGGACAAAGAAGTTCACATACTTCCATCTTTTCTTCAGAAGTTGCTTTCATATATGCTTTCTTATACTGGTCAAGACAGTTGGAGAAACGGGAGTTAGTGGCACACATGTAAGGACGACAGCCTTTATTGTAAGAGGAACACAGTAGAAGAACAGCATTGTGAGGCGCCTCCATGCAAACTGAGCAAGTTGCATCCTCCCAGTCTTTCTTCTCTAACAACCTGATTGGCTTCTTGACATCTTTGAATATTTTGTGGGAGCAAGATGATATCCGAGCTCGGTCTCTTCTACCACTGCGACGTATGTACTTAAGGTGCCTTACTCTGCTAACTTTCGCCATAATGAAACCTGACAATGTAACAAAGAATACAATATAAAGGAAGATGACTGGCACAAGAACAGCTATCGAGACCACTACCTAAACATCAATTAGATGCCTTAATTACTGAACTTCTCGCATAGAACCAAAGCAGTTCGTGCTAATCATCCTACAGAACTGGATTCAGTTATTCTTAATTTCTTATCAATGCTGGCATTTAAAAGGGTTTACTTTGCATCAGAAAAATATACATCACATTAGCAGATTTCAGATATCACAACTCAAGAACTACGGATGGCCAACCTTAAAAGGGGGAGCTCACAAGTAAAAGGGGATACAGTATGGTAACGGATGAACTTAGCTAACGATGCAGTGATATTACCAATTTAAATGAAATAGATAGTTTCCCAAAATTCTAGGCTATTCAGCATTTAATGGATTTAGAGCTTTTTCCTGAAGTTTTATTCACTTTGTTTATCCTTAACACAAATTGAGAATCAGGGACTATCTCTTCTTTGCATAATTGCATTAATAATTCAATCTTAAACAGTAAATCATCAATGACACAGATGAAAACTGCAAATTCGACAATGCCGTGGCAAACACACGCTTTAAATTTTGTTAACTACGATCTTTTCTGGACCTTTTGCCCACTCCTAAATTATACTCGCAAATTGAACACCTCCCATCAATAAAAAAACACATTTCTTTATTATATATAAAGGTCAACACAGGCAATTCTCACTCGATTATTATATTCAGATCATGAAAAAATCAAGGACAAAAAGATATATAAACCAATTATTATCCACAGATCTCAAAAACACAATAATTTCAAGAGATAAAAATTCGTATGCCAACAACAGTCTGAAATCAAATGCTTCCCCAACATGGATCATCAACAAACGCCACCACAAAATGAAATTGCTATTCAGCTAAAATGTCAACATTGCACATGAGCCCATCACACCAGTTCCGTCCCATCCACCATCTAAACCTTGATCTCATCTACTTTTGCACTCTTTACTTACGGAAAAGTCGAGATCAAACAACAAAATTGCAGCCAATTCTAAAACAAGCAATGTACTTATAGGCTTAGAGCAGGCAAGTATATCACAGTAAATATCATTGCATATGTGGAACTCTCCCAAGAGTCCCAACAACACATTTCTAAGGTTACACTGCAGTAATCCACCTTTTAATCAACTTGTCACGCATCGAACACGATTAAACTCAACGTAATTTCAATTTCTTTCCAAAATCTCAAAATAACGAAACAAGCATGATCAAGTGATTGATCATCGTAATCAATTACATAGACAAGTCTCAATTTCCAAACTATGACTTGATAATGGATCAAAAACTAACAAAACTCACGAAACAAAACACATGCAGAAACGCAATAAGTCACAGATCCAGAAAATTGGGGAAGAACAAACCCTAGAAATTGAGCACGGAAATCAAGGAGAGAAAGAAATGAAACCCTAAGATAAATCGAGAATGAAATTAGGGGAAAATTAAAATACCTGATTACGATTAAGGGAAGAGCGTTCAGAAAATGAAGAAGATTAATAGAGAGAGAAAATGGAGGTTATGAGATATGGGTGTGAGGAGAGAGTCGAAAGTTATAGAGAGAAGGGTGAGGAGGGTGACCAATCCGATCTTCGCTCACGTTCCAGAATAATGTTTTTTATTTAATTTGATTGCGTAAGCCTAATTTTATTCCCTTTACCTTTACTTTATTGCATTTTATTTTAAGGGGGTTGATTTTCGAGTACGTACTTATATCATAGTATACTTATAACAATTCTACCCCTCTCATTTTTCCCTCTCATTTGTTAAGAAATTCTCATCTCCTTTTACTCTAATAATATCCCACCCACCACCAGCTCAACCACCGCCATATCCCACTGCCGACACAACCTTATATCACTGCCATATGCCACCGTCGTCAAACACGACCTTATAACACTGCCATATATATGACATCGTCTATACTACGGGCATCAAACATCACCAACCTACACCACCTCGCAAAGCGTCAATATCGACATCGAGTCAGATCTAATGCCAAATCTACAAATGACGATAAGTTTAGGAAGGTCATGGCCTGAGGGGGTGGGGGAGAAGCTTCGTCAGTTGTCGAAAAGTCGTCGGCGTCGGTTAAGCGACTTTGAGAAGATGTTAGATAGACAACGAAAAAAGGGTTGCTCGTTGGCGAAGGGAGATAGTCGACGGTGGTCGTCCTGGGTGGCCAACTTGGTGATGATGCCTGTTGATTAGACTTGGTGGTAGGGTGGATGAGAGTGGTGGTTGCACTGGTTGGTGGGGATGTATGGTGCCAATGGTGGATATTGTACTGCGTTTGGTTTTTGTGGTTTTTTTCTCTATTTTTGATGTACTACATCAATTTTTATTCAAGGGCACGTAAATGGAAATTGGTAGACAAAATGTACTTAGATGAGAAAAAAATGTATTGTGAATTACTTTACTTTATAATCTCTATGATGGTACAATATTACTTGTGGTTCAGTGGTAAATGTATCACAGTTTACACTTTTATTATTTAAGGTGTATCAATTAATAATTTACACTTTTTTTTTCTAGTAACTAAATAAACCCTGACAATAAGACTAATTAGAAATGAATTTAATGAGGAACCACAATCATATTGGAAACTGCCTATGAAGATATGGGTACCTCAAAGAATTCGTTTATTTCTCTGGTTATTATTACATGAGTGAATCATGTCGAATACCAATCGAGCACGACGTGGTTTTATTGATAATCCAAGCAGCGTTGTATGTGAGAGCAAGTGTGGAAACGTTTTCGTCAATTATGCCTGTTGGTTTTTTCGATGGTGAGTCTCTTAAAAATTGGGGGTTATTGTTAATCATTCTGTTAAAAATGTTAGGGGTTCGGATTCTTGGCCGACTTGCTTTGCTATAGCAGTGGGGTGGATTTGGCAGTGACGGAATTGTCGCGTGTTTAATAGGATGGACAATCTTCCGGGGAATGTATTTACGTTCCTTATTCAACGGTTGTGGAAGGTTTGTAATGCCAAGGATTTGACTGACCTACTTGGCTCACCGCTCACCGTTCACCGCTCACCAACACAAACACCGATACCTTGACATCTTTGTGCGATGCCTAGCACCTCCAGAAGGTTGGATAGTGCATAATATTGATGGAGCCTCGAAGGGCAATCTAGGCTTCTCGAGGGCGGGAGGACTATTCTGTGATATCACAAGTCATATGCTAGGTGCGTTCGCGGAGAAATTGGGCTTGGTGACAGTTACTAAGGCTGAATTAATGGCGCTCAAGAGGGACTTGATATTAGCACGAGAAAAGCAGTTCAATCGTGTTATTATTCAAACAGACTCGAAAGTGGTTATTAATAAATTTATTGGAATCGGATAATAACTCACTCTTGGCCTATGCACATTTGGTGAACATTTGCAAGTGTTCCTTAATGATCATCCATGGAAAGTCGAGGTCCACCATATTTATAGAGAAGTGAATGCTTGTGGGGACTGGTTAGCGAATCACGCGCCGGTGAGGTGCGACAACTTGTTATTTGGGAGCACGAAGATACCCCAAATCATATTCTCCGTCTAGTGCAACAAGATGTCGGGAGAGTGTGGCCTAGAAGAGTTTTATTTTAAGCTTATTAAATTTTCCGATTTATTGTTATTTTCTCGTTTAGGGTAATCTTGCTTCGTGAAACCAAAAAAAAAAAAAATTAGATCGACCCAGGTCGATAGGGACGGTCACATAACCTCCTCATTTCACGCTTAATTGCACCTATTCCGACATATGCTTTTCTAGCCACTAGCTATCTGTTAGCGTGCGTACAACGAGATAATGCAGGTATCACAGTCACATAAATAAGTTCAAAATCAAACTCTTATCACCTACCATGAAGACACTACGATCATGCTTACAAACACTCGCAAATATCCACAATTTTTCACATTCATATCACACATATGACTGTCAATAACATCTGTACTAAACACAATTAACACATCCAATTCATCCCATGTATATTCACCCACAAAGTTATTTGCTTAAGTATGTTAGGGCCAGGATTTTGGAATGAGTGCACCTTCTCACCCAAAATCAATCATAGGGGATCCCAACACACATACATACACCAGGTTCGTTTTTAATTTAACACCCTACTTTCATTAAGTTCATTAGTTTCAGTTTCCAAGATCGTCGCTCTGATACCACTTTATAACACCCTCGTTTATCAATGAGCCTTTAGCTAGACCTTAATAAATAGAGGCGCTACCATCTTGGTTGCCCGAGGTAGTGTATATCAAATTGGCAATAAAAGAACAATTGCAACTTTATTAATTCAAAGTAGAAATCTATTACAAAACAAACTAAATTAAAAGACTGACAGCTGAAGATTAAAAAAGACACTCACTACTACCGTCTATACTAGGTGTGTAATACCCGCCCTTTTAGGGACCCTTTGACCATCGTTGACCGACCTTGGGAGCGGAAGTAGTCTTAGGAAAGTATGCCAAAACCTGTTGGAGCTGCGTGTTAAGAGTGGTACTCGATAGAGTAGAGGCTACTCGATCGAGTAGCTAGGGTACTCGATCGAGTAGGGGGCCACTCGATCGAGTGGGTTGGGTACTCGATCGAGTACCGGGTTTTCAGCGAGGGTTTTATATCGCGTTTTGTTAAATCTGCAAATCACTTCCGCCACTTTCCTCCTATCCTTGATCGCCCCTTTCCCTTCCCTTCACCTCAAAACCTCCTGGAAGCTTTTTGAAGATCTTTGAACCTCGGGGGGCGTCTCGGTGTCGGGTAGCGGTCTCTTCTTTGAGTTTTCCCTAAATAGGTATGTCTGATCGTCATCCGTGCCTTTGTCTCTATAGTTAGGGTTTGCTTGTTAGTAATAGATGTTTGTATGGTGGTTATAGGCTTTGCTTGGTCATTTGGGTATGTTATCCGTCGGCGTGGATTGGTTGCGGTTGCTTAAAGGTAGGTTCGCCTACTCGGTTTCTGTAGATGGTCTAGTGTGTCCTGGATATTGTGTTTGTGTTGTGTTTGGTTGTTTGCTAGCTATTGTATCGTGATGGTTGTGCCGATGTTGATGGTTCTCGAGATGCGTTCTCGGTGAGTGGGGTCACTTGCGGGAGTGGCTTCACGCCCTAGTTTCGCCCTTCGTGGAACCCGCCACGGAAGGGGATGTGCACATTAATGGACGGGGTTATCGCTCGGTATGATGAGCGGGGCTTAGGGGAAGGCTGCGGTCCCCCAGCAGCGTGGTAGTCCGGTGGACGATCGATGTGAGTTTGGTTGGATTATTGTGATTGCGGTTGGGGTGATATCATTGTTTGTATTGTTGATTGTAGTTGCCATTGTCTTATCTTGTCTCGATCTTGACCTTGTGTGGTTGTTTGTTTGTTATGTGTCTGCCGTGATCCCTTATGGTGAGCAGTCGGTCTTAGCAGGTGTTGATGTTGTTGATAGCTGAGGTCCGGGCAGGGATGAGTCTTCACGAGATATGATGGTCATAGCGAGTAGTCTTTGAGTTGTACCTTGGTATTGTATTTTGGTTTGAATCACTTGTAATATAACTTAATAGTTCTTTTATTGACGTTTGATAACTACTTTCCTCGGGCAACCGAGATGGTAACGCCCTTATATGCTAAGGAAGGCCTAGTTAAGGCTCCTCTGGATATGGGGGTGTTACAAGGTGGGACTCAACGGTGTCACGCACCCTTCAAGAACTCTTGCCACGGCTCACAGCTGTAACACCCCGACATACCAAGGTGTCTTACCAGGACCACCCTAGCATGAGAGACTGTTACCATCTCGGTTTTCCGAGGCTAGTAGATCAAAAGTCACCATTCAAAAACATTTATTTAAGTATATATTTTAAGGTTACAATTACAAGTCCAAAACCAAATACGTACAAAACAAAAGTTCACTAATACTCAAAACAACTGAATCTAAACAACTAATCTCGTGACAGCGGAAGCTAGACTCGAAGTGATGACTCCCCATCTCGTCCCCATAGCTACAGACCATCATCACCTATCACAATCCACTCACCATCCCCAAATGGATCACCACAGATTTTACAAAACAATAACGGGGTCAATTCACTGCATAATCAAAATAAAACAAGTACGATAAAGATAAACAGTTGTTCCACAATCCACCTCCAACTCCCAATCAAATCACGTAACTGGCTACACACTAAAAGTGTGTAGCCCTGCCAGTGGAGGACCGCAGCCTTACCCACCTAAGCCCCCGCTCATCAACGAGCGATAACCATGTTCATTAATGTGCACATCCCCTCCTGTGGTGGGTTCCACAGAAGGCGAATCTAGGGCGTGAAGCCACTCCCGCAAGTGACTTCACTCAGCCGAGGACGCACCTCGCGAACATCATCAACCATCTCAACACCAACACCATACTCCAATCCACCAACAGCAATCAATCACAATATCAATCGTACAATCAATTACAACACATTCTTAAATCAATTAAACAGTAAACCGAGTAGGAAAACCCTACCTTAGCACAAACTGAAATGAGACAATCAAGCAGGCTAAAACGGCTCCTCTACGAAATCTTCACCTAACAATAATCATACAATTCCAATTACAAACATGCTAAAATCCCCTTTCCCCCAAATCACAAACTAGGGCAAACCCTAAAAGACCAATTGATACAACTCATAGAGCTAGAAGCTTACCGACATAATCAACGTGAAAGAAGGATGAACTAGACTCACAAAAGATCCACGAACTTGAGAGAGATTTGGAGATGATTAGAGTTACGTCGTAAGTTTAGGTTTTGTTAAAAGTGATTAAGAAACTGTAATTCTCGTTTATCTAACTCTAATCCTCTCTAAATCAAACCGCGAAAATAAAAACCATCAGACCGGATACTCGGTCGAGTATCCCCTACTCGGTCGAGTATTCCCATACTCGGCCATGTATTCCTGAAATACACGACGCACTTACTCGGCCGAGTAAGCCATATTTGGCCAAGTAACAGACTTAGAAAACCGTAGTATTACAACAGCAATCATCATACGCCTGATAAGACTACCTGCTTCCCATTTGCCGATAATGTCAACTGGATCACCGCGGACACGCAAAAAAAAACAAGGAATCATACAAACACCACACAAGGTCAGTAACAGAATACAATGAAAGAAGAACGACAAGTATAACAGAACATCACAAATATACACATCATAACGACCTCCGCCAACTTCGGGCTCCATAGTAACCAATGGCTCTCATCGCAGGATAGCCGGGTTCCCATCGCGACAGGTAACCCACTCCAACTGATGTCAGTCCGCAGCACTACACATAACAATCCCCGCTCATCGTAACGAGTGAACCCATCTCATTATGTGCACATCCCCTTGTGACGAGAGTAAAAAGGGGCGAAACATGGGGGCTAAACCATATCCCGACATGGCTCCACAATATCCATCTTCATTCCTCCAACATCCAACAATCGCAATAACCAGAACGATATACTCACAATGACAAACAATCACAACAAATCAATCAATCACAACTCTACTGATTAAGGAAACCCTACCTCTAACGAATCTTCCTACAAACGTTGACAATCACACATATGCATACGAGTGATCACCATCGTCACCTACAAGGAACAGTACAACTCTATGACGACTAGCTATTATCATTACTAATATCAAAGATGATGACAACGACTTACCATGCTAGATCGACTGACAACGGAAGCTACGCCCCGACTCGTTAATCCCGCTCTCACGTTCGTCTTCTAGGTAGAGGATTCAAGTGTGGTAAAAAGAGGAAGGGAGGAGGGGGAAATGGGAAGGAGGTCTGATTTTATGTTTAGAGAAATGAAGGAATGAGATACGAAATGATATAAATCCCGACTTACGATTATAAACATAACCGATGAACCGACGCTACTCGGTCGAGTGTCCACACAACTCGACCGAGTAGGCCTTACTCGGTCGAGTATTTGCTATACTCGGCCGAGTGACCCTCACTAGATCGAGTAACTAGCTCTGATTCGCAACTAAGCCTATAGTATCATCTCTTAGAAGGTCCCTTAGCCGCAAGAGGTCCTCCGCAAGGTCCCCTAAAGAGGTGGGTATTACACGTGGTACCTTTGAGGTTTGACATTTCGCCCGAAATACCCAACTTTTTGGTGCAGAAAACTTTACGAGGCCATAACTCGTGTTTACGAGTTCAGAAAGTGATAATTTTTTTTTTTCAAATCAATCATCTTTCCAAGAATTACGATTTAAAAAAAAATTGTCGTATTTAGATTACGTGGCTATGAGTTTTTGTATGTCAAAAGTTTTTGTGACCGAATAAACTTTGAGTGACCATATCTCTTGGTCATGAGTTCCAAATTCGACAAAAAAAATTTCAACTCGTAATTTTCGGAAGGATTATAAATTTGAAAAAAAAATGTCACTTTGTGAGCTCATAACGAATTATCCTCTTAAAGTTTTCTATATCAAAAATTGAGCATTTCGAGTAAAATGTCAAGTTTCAAAAATACCGCGTGCATTAACAATTTTAAGTAAAAAATATTATCCACTTATTACTTTGACCGTCATCATCAATAGCAGAGAAATTGTGATAATAAGAGAAATTGTTGATTACAGCCTTATAAAAACCACTTTTTGAAAATTACAGCCTTATATAATTTTTTTTTTTAAATTACAGCCATAATATCACTTTTCTTTGAAAATTGCACCACGATGACATTTCCGGTGAATTTTGTCAAAAAGTGACCGATATACCGTTGCATATTTATTTGCCTACTTACCCAAATCTTTTCACTTTACCTATCATTTACCTCTCATTTAACCCCAAACCCTCTCATCTTCCTCACCATTAATACCAAACATGAAGAAGCCTAATTGTTTTTTGGGGAAAATTGATGATGAAGAACACCCATTAATTTATAGTATGTTTGGGAATAGACATTTCATTTGCAAATACATATTTGGGTCAAATCTAGTGTTTGGGAGATGAGAGGTTTTGAATTTGGATTGATTTAATTCCAAGCAAATTCTGAAATTCTTCATCAAGGACAGTTTCATCATCTCCTCTCTTTAATAACTTTTTCTAATCTCTCTCCTTGATTACTTGTTTTGGTTATTTTTAGCAAATTGTTGCAAAAATCATTTTTTTTCCAGAAATTATTAGATTATTGTTGTTTTCAAACTTACAATAGTAAATGAGAATCGATAGTCTAATTAAGAGTTGAGGATTTGAAAGTTTGGCCGTCCTAAACAGAAGATTTGGATTTTGAACTCCTCATTTCATATTTTACATTTAAAATTATGTTTATCAAATAAAATTGAAGTATCCAAACACTACCCAGAAAATGGAAATAATAGAATTAGAATTTAATTAAATTAATTAGGGTAGAATTTAAATAAAATGGGTGAATTAGATTAGGTGGTATTGTTGAAGAAATGGGTGAAGTTGTGAAATCTGGGGATGAACATAGGGGATTATAAAGGTTGAAGGTAAGGGTATTTTGGTATTTAAAAACGAACTTAAGTCACAAAAATTCAAATTTGTGTCAATTTTTCGTCGGAGTTAATGTTTTGGATGTAATTTCTTATCAGAAGTGATATTATGGCTGTAATTTTAGAAAAAAACATTATATAAGGCTATAATTTTCAAAAAATGATTTTTAAAAGATTATAATTAACAATTTTCTCTAAATTGCATAGTTGTGTGTCATTTTTTTACGCTATTTGTAGGAGAAGCACAAATTCTTATTTGTGACGGCACATATCCGTCACTCTTGAGTGACGGATACCATTTTACCTCACAAAGTACCCACTTTTTCTCTCTCTGCAACACTATTCATGTGGTCCCCTTTCTCCACTAACCCATTTTGTTACCATTTTAACTCACAAAATATCCGCCACAAATGATAACCCGTTACAAGGGAGACCAATTGTAGGAGAAGAAGGTATAGAGCGAGGGAGTTCCTCATTTGCTGATCTACTCTTTCATGTGACGTTTAGTTAGTCTCTCTCTCTTCCTTTTGTTTTTGTATGCTCCCAGATGTGGACATGATGTGCTTTTTCATCTTTATTCAACCGTACAAAGCTCGTGCTTTACCCAAATTCTTACTTGGATACTCTCCGTTTAAACGTGTTGACGGATTAAATATTACACTGTTTTCATAATAAGACAAACAACAAATGAGATATTACCACTTTATTTTATTATGTAAATGGTAACATATTTGACCCATATCCGTCTAAAGTGAGACCAATTGCCTACTACTATATCCATTACCTTTCCCACACTGTCAATTAATTTTTGTAACCATGAAATTATTTCATCAAAATATGGATTTGTGATATGGACATCATCATTTTTGTATTCTATAATTACTTTTAATTTATAAATTCCTCAATATTTATTATCGTACTCCCTCCTATTTTAAATAACTCTCAACATTTCCTTTTTCGTCTATTCACAATACTCTCCATATTTCTTTATTTGACAAACTTTTATACTTATTTTAATCACCCTCACCCCACAACAATACCTCACAATACTCATACTTTATCTTATTTTAATCACCTTACTCCACAACAATACTTATTTTTATCACACAATACCTTCCCTTTCTCCAATATCCTACCCCACTATAATACTTTATCATATAATACTCCCCTCCCTTAATTCCCGTGCCCTCCATGAAAGGGAAGGGTTATTAAGAATAGGAGGGAGTATATTATTTGTTGGCGAATATTAAGAAAATATAAAGTATATCATGAGACATTACTATAGAACATCTTCCCAATGATTTGCTTTATTACACACGGAATACAAATTTACAGTGTTTTAAGAGCCGTGTAGTAAACAAATGAAAATAGTATATGAGCCCAACTGCCCAAGCAATTTGGAATTTTGTATCCTCTCAAAACCCAAGATTTAATGTATCATCTTAATTTTATCTCACAAAATAGAAAATCTAATTGATTGAATTTTGTATCCTCTCAAAACCCAAGATTTAATGTATCATCGTCTAGAGAAAATCTTAAATTGAGTCTTGAAAATCCAAGAATCAACTTACATGAGTCTTAACCCCACTTTAAAAGAAGACATCCAATAAAAAAAAAAAACCACGTGTTATATTTTTTTCCTTCTCGAACCTCGCATTTACTCAAGTAAAATGAAAAAGTAGAATTTGAGGTGAATCTAACGGATAATGTATAAAGTCTGAAATAAATCTGAACAATAAAAAATTAATAAAAGTTAGTGAAAAACTAATGTGGCAGAATCTTAAAATTTTGACTATTCTTATTAATAATCAATACCCTAACAGTCCTGAATTATATCTAAAAAAAAGGAAAAGAGCAATGTAATACGGAATATGGACCATTTATTTCTTTTAAGAAATGGACCAAAAACCAAATTCGAGTGCAAAATACCAATGATTCAAATATTTGTAATTTTTATATGTTCATGGACAATATTTTTAATCAAAAAAAAGAAAAAGAAAAAAAAAGACTTGACGGGCTGATGCTCATCAGATTAGATAAGATCTTGAAGAATAGCTATACTTCCCAATTAATACCGTGATTAAACATTGTGATTCAACCAAACTGGGTGATAGCTATATTTAGTCAAACCAATGAAACATGAGGTTAAGACGTGAGGGTATGCCATCTTCACATAATCACATGATATAACTTATCAAGCCAGCTAACTTCTTACGACTTCTTAACTCTCCCACCGTGAATTAAAAGGTATACAAAAACAAGTCCACAATACATTCTGCTGGCATAATTGGCAACAAGTCATTTCGCTCAGCTTTATTTACCTAGAAAAAATGTTATCATAAACAATCTGCAAATTTATACAATACCTTCTGTATAATGCATACAATATTCTTTAGTGACAAGTTTTTTAATAATTTAAAATTGATTTAATAGTGAGGGGGAAACAGAAAAGAATAAAGAAAAGAAAGGAAAAGGAAAAGGGATACGACTCATACGAGTAAGGGATAAGTTAACTCAAGGCACAAGAAGCAATCATTACACGACAGATCTGAAAAATGAATGAGTACACACTTCTGACACCATAACATTACAGTTATAAACTTAAAATATAACTGACAGAAAGGCTATACCTATATCTCCCGACGACAAGGGATTTCCCAAGCACATTCATCTGTAGATCAAGATTCTAACATCATATGCTAATTATAATTATTTTCCAGCTAATTCCAATCAACTACTATCTGAAACGGAGGAATATTACTTGCGCAAGTAAGGAATCAGATCAAATAGGCCCGCATCTTATACCATTAAATAATTCCCCCCAACTACAATTTAATGGAGAAAGGAATTCCTTGCGCTAAATCCTTGTGTTTTCCCCCCATTTCAGACGGATATAAGTTTGTTCAGGGCTTGATTGGCAGCAGAAGGTTATGTCAATTTCAGCATCGGAAAGTTGCAATGCCTGATGATGGTAATCTCACAATCCCATGCATACAATAGATGTTTCTGTCATTTATAAGGAAATTTGGTAAGACACTAAGACAGACTGCTAGAAGAGTTTCCCATAAAGAAAACAGCAATGGAGATGAGATCTCGCAAGTAATTATCCACAAGCTACCTAAAGAGGACCCATCTTAATAAGGCCATTCCATAAGGCTGTTCTACTAATATATGTCAATCCATCCACGAAGAGATCATGAACCATAAAAGTGAAAAAGTAGTCAAAAAATTGAATTTTACACAAGAATTTTTGCCTAAAGGCGGGTTGTGGAGGAGTCATGAACCATAAAAGAGAACTTGTTTCTAGTTGGCCCTCAAACAAAAACAACACGGCCATGTGCTACTGAAATGCAGTGGGTTTCAAGAGTCATTTTTTATTCAGTCCATCATATCCAACGGCGAAAAGAACAATAGAACTCCTGCTCTATGGGAAAAGAACAATTGAAAATATATGCCTACTCCCACAAATAAAAAACAAGAACAAGTATGGAAGCGATGATGGGGTAGAGGATTTTCCAATTTTTATAGCATTGTTCCTAATAACCCTTTCATTGTAATTTAAAGTTAAAGCCCTTGTGGAAGTCCTTTTTAACATCTAACTTCCCACATGAGTGTTGTTTCACGTATTAGAGAAGAAAAATCATTGCTTAACACAACTATCTCTAGGAAAATTGGGGAAAAAAAAAAACTAACAATAAAATTGGGTGGAGATGAGGGCGTCACCAGCGGATTGAAAGTCCAGAATTTTTAACTAAGGGTTGAATATCACATGAAATAAAGTGGTTTTTAATCTAAGCAAGAAAAACGTTCCATACACCCGTGAGAGAAAAGATCTCAATATATCACTCGTACAAAAAGTAAAAATAAAACCTAGGACTAGGAGTGTAAAAGTGGGTCACTTGTCTGTAAAAATCAGCCGCATACCCTAGTTGAAAAGATCAGATACTCTACAGGTAAATTACGCGGGGCATGTTGAAGACAACAAGTGATCATGACAACAATAAATTGTAAGAGTCTGAACCACCAAGCTTTGTCCCTTCCCTCCCCTAATTATTCGGAAGGTTTTCATGTGCATTGGAGCTTTAAAGCATATATTCTAGAATCATGGTATTTTCCGGAAAGATCTAATGACTCTGAAATAATTATACATGGGAGTATTTAATTTCAGGGATGTGGAAATCATGTTTCCATGTTTAAGACTGGAAATGAAAAATGAATATACTCACCTCATAGGTAATCAACAAGAAGCAACGGTTGGCTTAAATTAAACGGTCAGGCATCATTGGGGATTCAGAACCAAATGGAATATAAAGTGGTCTCTGCACAAATTGATGATCCAATAGCCCAGCAGCTGTGGGGCGATCATTCGCATTCACACGTAAGCACTGTTGTATAAAATCCCTTGCGTCGGTAGACAAATATTCAGGAATGGGTGGCAGCTCGCCATTCCAGATTCTGTAGAGTGCTTGCGGCTGAAGCAACAATGAGGAGAGCTATTAGCAAGAGAAGAGAATTAAAAAAAAAAAAGAAAAATCTGCTATCACAGCCTACCAGCAGATTTTGAGCTACCATGGTCACATATTAAGAAACAACATGAACAGAAGAGAAAAATGGTTTGAGTAAACAACAAAGCCTTAGTTCCTAAAGAACGAGAGTATAATAACAGAAGTGTTTTTTTTTATAATAGAATAATGATTATACACTTATAGGCGGGAATCCGAGATGAATTAAGTTACTTGAATCTCGTAGTATTAAACATCAGTATTGAACGCAGTATTGGTTGTCGTAGTCTAATTTCACTAAATGCAGTCAGTATCATCTTAAAACGCAGTAAAATGTGATTGTAGTAAACTCCAAAACCTTTACAAATCGGTAGCCCGTCAATGTCGCCGTCAATACTTAAATCTATAACTTAATATTGTACTGGATCAACGAATTGATTTTTTTTCTTTATGCTTTTATGTTAGATGATGATGTAGAAGTATCGAGAAAGAGTGATAGGATTATGAGCATTAAGCTTGTAGTCGGGGATGAGGGGATGAGTGTCATAAGTGCTTACGCACCTCAAGCAGGATTGGATGCTTCTTTTCGGCGAGCCTTTTGGGAAGACCTGGAAGAGGTTGTAGAACGAGTCCCTATTGGAGAGAAATTGCATTGGTGGTGACCTCAATGGGGATGTGGGTACTAGTCGAGTTGTCTTCGAGAGCATTCATGGGGGTTTTGGTTTTGGGGCAGGAAGTGACATTAGATTTTGCTTTAGCATATGACTTGGTATAATGAACACTTGGTTTAAGAAAAGGCGTTCTCATTTGCTGACTTATAGGAGTGGAGGAAACGCTAGTCAAATCGACTTCCTTTTGGTAAGGAGTGTATGGAGGAAAGAGTACACCGATTGCAAGGTCAATACCCGGTGAAAGTCCGCAACCCAGCATAGGCTAGTGGTGCTTGATTTTCGGGGTAGGAGAGACTTGAGAAAGAGAAAGGTAATCGGTGAGACACTAATCAAGTGGTGAAAGCTACAAGAGGAAAACCAACAAGCGTTTTTGGATAAGGTCGGAAGTCGCGATAATTGGTCGGATTGCAAGGAGAAAGATATAGATGCAACATGGGATGATGAATTGGAGCATGTTGTAAAGGATTTGGCGTGTTAGGGAAAATCTAAAGGAAATAGACCACCAAGTAAGGACACATCTTAGTGAAACGATGAAGTGAGACAAGCGATAAAGACAAAACGTGAAAGTTATAAAGTTTTGGGGAAATGCATGACAGCATGAGTGATGAGAACATTGAAAAGTACAAGGAGGCTAGACGGGCAACTAAAAAAAGGCAGTGCGTGATGCGAGGGCAAAAGTTAACCAAGAAGTGTATGCTAGGTTGGACACGAGAGAAAGAGAAAAGGATATCTATAAACCGGCCCGCATAAAAGACCGAAAGACGAGGGATATTCGGAGAGTTATGATAGAGTTTAGAGAATTATGAGAACGGTTTTATTAATTGAGAATTGCATAAATTGATTGAATACAATGTCCATGCTTTTATACAAGTTACAAGGATGATCTAGCTAACCCTAATGCTAATACTAGCCGTAATACAAGAGAGTGAAATATGGCAAGGATTTTCTATTAACTAAAATAATACAACTAAATATAATACATTCTATACCAAAGATATATGAAATAAAAGAATATGCTTATGGAGGATATTGTGCGTAATCTTGTGAACCAAGATTATTCTCTACACGCCCCCGCAAGATGGACGGTCGTAGAGGAAGTCCGCTCTTGGAGTAAAAAGGTGGTGTTCGATTGGTGGGTCATGGGTGCCTGGTGGCTTTTTTTTTTTTTGATTGGAGGAGGCAGCCATGGTAACAAGGACGAGTAGACGGATCGGTACGAGTCATGTCAACCATGGAGGAGCCTACGTTGGGGTTGCTGTAGTGGCATGGGTGAGTGCGAAAATGCAAAAGCTTAGGTTTCTTATTTTCGTGAAATGTTTTTGTTGATGATTAGTGATTTGAACGTCAATTGGTGATTTTCTAAGATAGAAGTAGTTTTGAAGATGAGGGTTCATTGAACATTTGAAAAAGATGGAACAATTTTGAGTGTGCATGGTGATTGGGTTTTGACTTTTGAGAAGGGAATTTCTGCCGTGGTTTTTTTTTTTTTTTTTTTTGAGAACAAAATAGAGAAAAGTGGATAACGAGTTTTGAGTGTGTGGCCTAGACAGTTGTGGCCAAATTTAAAGGTGTGTTTGGGAGGACGATAAAGTTAGAAAGGGTGGTCGTGTGAATGACCAAGTTTGTAAAAGGATGGTCACGTGGATGACCAAAATTTTAAGGGTGGTCATGGGTGACCAAGGGGTGGTCGAATATTTGACCGGATTTGTAAAGGGATGGTTGCGTGGGCAACCAAAATTGCAAGAGTTGCCGAGATGACGACAAAGTTTGGTAAAGGGGTGGTCGAGTATTTGACCAAGTTAATAAAGGGGTGGCCACAGGGGACCAAAGTTTAAGAGGGTTGGCCACAAGGGCACAAAGTTTGAGAGGGGTGGTCACAAGGACGCCAAAGTTAATGAGGGTGGTCAAGTGGTTGAGCGGATTTGGAGGGGTGGCCACAAGGGCACAAAGTTTGAAAGGGGTGCATGGTCATAGATGACCAAGTTTGCAAAGGGTGGCCGTGGATGGCCAGGATAGGGGTTGATCGTTTGATCGGATAGTTTGATGCAATTCTTGGGGTAGCGGAAGATGGAGTAAGGGTGGTGATGGTGGTAGCGGAAGAGGATCAACTCTTAAGGCGTTAACCTTTATCAAGAGCACCAGGCTCTGATACCATGATAGAGTTTAGAGAATTATGAGAACGGTTTTATTAATTGAGAATTGCATAAATTAATTGAATACAATGTCCATGCTTTTATACAAGTTACAAGGATGATCTAGCTAACCCTAATGCTAATACTAGCCGTAATACAAGAGAGTGAAATATGGCAAGGATTTTCTATTGACTAAAATAATACAACTAAATATAATACATTCTATACCAAAGATATATGAAATAAAAGAATATGCTTATGGAGGATATTGTGCGTAATCTTGTGAACCAAGATTATTCTCTACAAGTTATGTGTGTGAAAGATATGGTTCAGGATAACGAAATAAAGGCTAGATTGAGTTCTTACTTTAATACTTTATTCAATGGACATCAGGAGCAAGGTTTTGGGGATGTACAAGTAACAGCAAACATGGTTAGTCGGGAATTTGTGCGTAAAATATAAAAGAATGAAGTTAGAAAGGCGCTAAGGAAGATGGGGTCGAAGAAAGCAGAGGGACCGAATGGTATAACCATAGAAGTTTGAAGGTGCTTGGGGGAGAGAGGAATCAAATGGGTAACCATGCTCTTAAACAAGATTTGGAGGAGCAACAAGATGCCTGCTATCAGCTTGGAGGAGAAGCACTCTTGTCCCTTTGTATAAGAATAAAGGTGATGTTCAATAGTGTCCCAATTATCAATAGTGTCCCAATTATCTGGGAATTAAACTTATGAGTCATACGATGAAATTAATGGAGCGGATAATCGAGCAAAGGCTTAGGAAATGTGTAGACTTCTCGAATCACCAGTTTGGATTTGGATTTATGCCTAGGAGATCGTCTATGGATGCAATTTCTATCATGAGACAGTTGATGGAACATCATCGGGACAAGAAGAACGACTTGACTTGGAAAAGACACATGATAGGGTACCGAGAGAAGTACTTTGGTGAGCTTTGGCGAGAAAAGGGTGTGTCTCGAAAATATATTGACCTCATAAAGGACATGTATGAGGGGGCTAGTGCAAGTGTTCGCACTAATGTTGGGAGAACGGAAGAATTTTCTATTACCATTGGGGTGCATCAAGGTTCCACACTCAGTCCTTTTCTCTTTGCGATAGTTATGGATGAGTTGACAAGGGATATACAGAACGACATCCCATGGTGTATGATGTTTGCAGATGATATTGTGTTGATTGATGAGACAAAAGAGGGGGTTAAGAGAAAGTTGGAATTGTGGAGGCATACTTTGGAGACATGTGGGTTTAGGCTAAAAGTAAAAGTAAGACCGAGTATTTAAGGTGTCAGTTCCGATAGTTCAGTAACGTGGTGGGGGGTCGAGATCGATCGACGTGAGGAGTATTATTTTCGATGAAAATGTTGTTGAAGGGGTCAGATGGGGAGTTAGATGGAGATGTGGCTCATAGAATTAAAACGGGATGGTTGAAATGGAAAAGTGCTCGATAAGATATGCCCTAAAGACTAAAGGGAAAATGTTATCGCACGACAATTAGGCATGTCTTACTTTACAGCTCCGAGTGTTGGGTCGTGAAACATTGTCACATTTGAAAGATGAGTGTGGCGGAGAGCCGGAGATGTGTATGTTGAGGTGGATGTGCGGCCATACAAGGAAAGATCGATTAAGAAATGAGGTGATTAGGGAAAAGGTGAAAGTGACGCCAATAGAGGACAAGATGATGGAAAATCGACTAAGATGGTTTGGCCATGTGAGAAGGAGATCTATGGACGCACTAGTTAGGGGACGGTTCTAAAGGATGATTCATGTCAGCCGACCCCATTTTGGGATTAAGGCTTTGTTGTTGTTGTTGTTGTTGTTGTTATTGTTGTTGCTGCTTTTATGTTAGATTGGTAAGCAACAAAAGCGCGCGGTGAAAAACATAAAACAATAAAAAAAAAACGGCCACAAAGGAAGAAAATAAGCACGAGGGAGATCCAGAGGGGGAGGGATGAGCATCACTTACCAACTCTAAAGGATAGTATGGAATATGACGTGTAAGCATCTCCAAAACAGTGCATCCAAGGCTCCAAATATCTGCTGCCAGCCCATAACCATTACTCTTGTGATAAATAACCTGGAATTATACAACAAACATCAATAATCCAGTTATCGGTGTCATCATTTTATGCAAGCTTGTACCTAATAAAACAGTAAAAAAAAAAGGTTCAAGAAAATTAAAGAAAGCAATGGTAAGTTTTAGCTAAAAAGTTATTTGTATGATTTCTAGCATGCCATCAAAAAGTTAACCATGAACTAAGGGTGTTCACCTGTTCGCAACCGACCGGACATGCTGAACTTTACCCCGAAGATGGGACCTGATAATTATAGACTGGACCTAAGCCGGACTGTATCTACTGGTCCAAACCCGGACCGGAATCTAAGCCAGTTCGTTTTCAGCAAAACTTTAGAAACACCAAATCATATTATTATCCAGCATGAAACCCAACTTCTCAGAGAAGACCATTAGAATTCTTATTTTCAAGAACAATCCCATAGAAAAAGTCTTTCAAAAACATTTATTTTCCAGAACGAAAAACAAGACTTTTTTTTTTTTTTAAATTATACCTCAATAAGATAAAATTAAACTCTATTGCCATAAGAATAAGTTGATACTCCGTCTTAATATAACACTCCTTTTGTAATAAATATAGAAATCGTGAGAATTAAGAAAGACAATTTTTTTTCAAGTTTTAAAATTAAAGTTACAACATTTAGGCTTTGCTTAATGCTTGGAAAGCAAAGTAGGAGGGAAAGGGAGGGGAGGGGGATAGAGGGAAAGGAAAGGGAGAGAAGAGAATGGGACAGGGAACGGTGTATGGGTGTTTGAATACATTTTCCCTCTAAATCTTTCTTATTACCATTCTGACATTAGTTTTTTCTTTTTCTTTCTCAAGCAGTACTTAGTAGAGAAAGCATACAACAGTGAAAAACATCTACACACACAATGCCCGTCTAGTAGAATAATCTCCTATATACTTAAGAGAATAAACTTCTCAAAACTTTTCCCTCCAAAAGGAATTGCTTAAATAAGGAAACAAGATTATGTTTTAATAAATTATTATTTTTTCATTAAGATATAATCCGTAATCTTCGAATCACTATAATCTTCTCTAAACTCTAAATTACATTCATCTAATTAAAATAAAACAAAACTGGTATAAATATAAAAGTAAAAAATTACTAACAAAAATTTCATCAAAATTATTTGACAAAATTTATAAATTGAAATCATTAGTTTTGTGGTAAAAAAAAAAAATCAAAATACACAGTTTATGATTTCACTCAATTCTCTTAATAAGTATTCCACTTTTTTTCATATTAAAATAAAAGTGAAACATGGAATTAATGACGCGTCAATTTAAAATCTATAAATAAGACATTAAAATGTAAAAGCTCTGTATACCGCGCATGCATGCGCGGGATCTATACTAGTAACAACTAACAAGTCAGCTTGAATCTTGAATAAATCCCAACAAAGAGCAGGTGCAGATGAAAACAACACTTATCAGAAAGAAAAAAAACAGACAATAATCTCTTGGAAAAACCCGTCATATTTTTGATGGCATAGCTTCAATGCGTTGAAGTTCAAATTTCACTATTAGAAGTTTTCAAATAGTTGGAGCCAAGAACTCAGCACCATTCTGACAGGCACTTGTCTTTTTGTCTTTTCAAAATGAAACTGCTCGTAATAGTGTTAGCCACTGATGTCTTTTTAACTGAAATCCACTTCTATGAGAAATTAACTACATGATCTACACCTTTCAACAAAACCAAGGTCCTAATATTCAAGAATGTGTCACATTCATCTATAGCAATCTTTATCACTAAGAGCTCATTAGTATCCATCACCATCAAATCAAGATTGAGAATACCTCGGGTGCCATCCAGAAAGCGGTCCCTTTGCAAGACTTCAAGTCGTTTAATCTTGTGGCCTGTAAATCAATGTAGCAGCCACTGTATGATCATTTGGCAACAATGAAGTGAAGTATAAGAAACTAAAAAATAACAAAAAGTAGGGAAGGTGCGTAAACTAATTTGGCATACTCCATCCTCACTGAATTAAGATAATAAGACAAGGAGCAGTATACCTTTGCCAATCCAAAATCCGCTAGTTTCACCGTTCCGTTTGAGGCTACCAATATATTAGCACATTTAATATCCCTGGAAATTAAATCAACAAAAGATACACATTCATCAGTTCTACTATATGAGCCAATAGTTTAGAGCTCAAGCAATAAAGGTACGCTCAACGGAAAAAGGTTACTGCAGTGAAAGCATACACAGCCAATATCATATTTATGAATTTCAGCTTCTTGACATGTATGCCTTTATTTATTAATAAACAAACACACTCTTGGACTATCTAAAATCAAAGAAAAAAGATTTAAAAGGCGGTGCATAGGAGACTCATAAGAAGCGTGTTGTGAACTAACTCAAACTTTCATCCACAAGCACACCAAACTAGAGAGAAAAATCTGACAAGCGCAACATGATATTTAATATTTATCATCATTCCACAAATTCATATTGAGGTATAGTCATCATCAAAGAGCATTGTTGTTTATCAAGTTGTGCAACTCCTTTTATATGGGTCGCTAAAAAAAGGAAAGAAGCTTTTGTAAAGGTTAAAATCAATGCAGAGTGTTGCTTGAACTAAAGCTACATATCGACTGCAGGTTGATGCGAAACCACGAACTGTCGTGACTTATCATAGTTTGAGGAGAGAAACTGTGGAGACATGTAAACCATGAATCATTACGGACATGATCTGAAAAAGAGTTCTCAAGTAGACTTCGATGTTCGTCTTCTTTTGGCTTCTTTGTACAGAATGTCCTTTGGTTGATCTGAAAATTATGAGTCTTATAACGGGAAAAAAGATTCAGAGAACTATAGGACGACTGATCTATACAATCTGAGAAGCAAACCCAGCGCATGGCAAAAAAAAATGGCAAGCAGTCGTGACAGAAACAGCCAGTACGTAGCTGAAGCAGATTCACTGCATACCTATGGACCACATTTCGATCATGAAGATACTTCAGTCCCATAAGAATCTGTCTTGTGTAAGCAGAAACATGAGAATCACGAAGATGATACTTTTGGTAAAGGCTAGCAAGGGAACCTTGCGTCACAAGCTCCAAAAAGATGTAGAGTTTTGAATCAGCCTGTACAAAGCAGAAGTTAACATTAAGGAAATAATGAAGCAGCTGTGTTTACAGCATGTAGTCTGATACTCCTCGTGAACAGTATAACTATGTATACTCTCCAAAATAGAGAATTATTGAGTAAAAACCGAGTTAAGGTGGACACCTTTTCGGTACCAAGATATCGAACTATATTTTCATGTTCAAACTGACTCAGAAGTTCAATCTCCTGAAAAGAACGAAAAAACAGGCGGGTGAATATGGAAAGAAATTAGATAGCAATAGTAACATAGCAACAACCACCAGAAAGTGACTAGCAAATAGCCTCACAACCAACAATAGCTATTACTAATGAAAACAATCTCCTTTGACCAAAATCGTAACGTAATTTACCTGCTCTAGTTGATAGATACTCTGCTTTCCTTGACTTCCTTGTTCAAGCAGAGAAACTTCTTTCATAGCAAAAAAGAATCCCTCACTGCAAAAGAAGTAGAAATTCAATAAAATTTTCTATAATAACGACTAGTGAAAAACCCGGAAACTGCAGCGCATATAGATTTATAATATGGTGTATAAAGTAGTGAAGCAACTAGAGATTGGATGTCTGCAACAAGTGTGTAAATGTTACCATTGCTAACGGATACCTAGTTGAACATCAATAATAGAGATTGGTTTATGAGTACAGATAGAGGAAGGAACGGTATGCAGCGTTTAATTAAAATCAGCTACCAGTTTATGATGAAATATTATCAGTTTGAGAAACATTGCATACCTAGAAATCCCTTCATATACAGTTCCAAATGATCCCTGCCCCAAGAGCTTACCCCTTTCCCACTGAGTTATGTTGATTTTGCCCCCGCCATTTGGTGAGATAATAGATGTGGTTGTACTGGATGTGTCGTCATCGTTGCTAGTTGTGAAAGAACAAGACCATGACATTATAACAGTCTCCCCAAGCCTGACACCAATATCTAACTCTCTAATAGCATTCTCGCCATCAGTTTCTGCATCATCAGATGCATGCGCACGACACTGAGGAGACGTATCACTGTCAGGTGCCAGTCGTTCTAACAGGTCCCAAGTAGAACAATTATGATCATCAAGTGTAGGAAGAGTCATAGGCGGTGGGGCAGTTAAAAATGGCGGACGATCACCTCTGATACCTACACCTGTACCATCAGTTACTGGAGAGCTTATATGCAAAGGCGGTGTTCGATGTTGCTTCCAGTCACAAACACCAGAATCAGGGTCCACGACAACATTTGTCCGAACACTATTTCCAAATCTGTGCGGTACATGTTCAACGAACTTATTACTCTTCTTAGCCTCTTCTTTCTGAACCTTAGGCACATTGAGATCAAGATGACCTTTCTTAGGTCGTTGCATGATACCAGGAGATGATCTATTCTTGAGAAGCTCATAATCTGCTTTTGGAATCTCTAAATCTTGAGGTCCAGAAAGCCCTAAGCTCTGTAAAATCCAGTCTACTTCACCATCTTTACCATCAATCCGGAAACTAGTCATGCCTAGAGCATGTGGCGAGTCCAGGGACCGTGTTCGAGGAGCCGAGGACTCGCTTGTTGATGGAGAGGTAGCAGACGAATCTGAAGGAGTGAAATTGAAGTTTTTAGCAGCATTTCTCCGCAGGAGCTTCCTCGGAGACTGTGAGAGATCCATGCTTTTGCTCTTTGGCTTAGAGGACTTCGATTCGTCCATGTTTTTATGTTGCTTTTTAAGAGAAAATATTCTAGGCAAGTGATGCATTGAGAAGAGCTATATCCATTGAAGTTCACAAAACCTCATTCAATTATATCGGCTAACCTTATCTCCCTCATATTCAAAGTGTAGAGAAACAGGCAAACTCAATGACAAAAGGTATTAGGTATGAATGATTTTTAGCTACCAGAATATCTCCTTTATTCCACAAGTATCCTTCGATTAACAGAAGGCTGAAAATCAAGCACCTGCTTAATAACCTATGGTAGACCCCTAAGGTTCTTCAGTAAAGTAGAAAACAATAAATAATCACTTGTACCTTTCCTGTTTCTTTCCTTAAACCCTAAATCACTTGTACCTTTCCTGTTCCTTTCCTTAGACCCTAACTATCTCTCTGAGGCCGACATACCCAGATTTCTCACACAGACTCCTCATTCAAATGTTTCCCAGATTGAATTTCCAAGTGTCACATAATGAATATCAGATTCCAATCTTCTGTACTGCAAAGTACACACACATACAAACACAAGCGCGCAATCACACCTTGTATACTTAACTCCTTTAGTGTTTCTAAACCTTGCTATTTTTTAATTTTATTTTTTTCACTCAAAATACCTCGTAAACCAAACCACAAACTCTATCAATTGCAGTTTCCAGACGCAATTTCAGCAGGCAAAGTAATTACAAAACGATCTATATTCTCTTTCTAGCAAAAATACTACAATATCCAGAACACCTTATACTTTGAAGAGCAATCACATTATTCTCAACCGTTGCTCAGCCAGCGGACAATGAGCAAATCTCGTCGATTCAAGGTTTGATACGAAATTTTGATCAAGTTCGGGAACCTTTCAAACACTCTCTCGGTCCTAGTTCTTTTGTGCCTTCATTGAATTGATATCTAACTATAAAATGCTCTAGCAAATATACCACAAAATCCGGAAGAACTTGCACCTTGACAACGCAAATAAATTACTCTCATACGAATCACAAGCAGCTGACAGCAAGCTTGAGAATCTTCTGAGCACTTTCTCTCTGCTAATTCTCCGTTATCTTCATTGAATAGAATCAGTTGTAAAATAACCTAGCTGAAACGACACAAAATCCGCCATAACTAACACCTTCAAGCGTAACCAAATTAATCTCATACGACACTCAATCAACTGACAATGAGCACATATCTACGATTTTAACTTTATTTATTAATTTTAACAAACTTCAAGAGCACTTTCTATCTCCTAATTATTCGGTATATTCGTAGAAATGAATTAATTATAAAATGATAGCTAAACACTAAAAAAAAAAAAAAAACAGAACAACTAACACCTTGAAGCGCAGTAAAATTACTCGCATACAAAGCTCAAGCAACTAACAGCGAGCGAACCTCGTCATTTAAATTCAGTTCCTCCTAATTCTTCGTTATCTTCATCAAATTTGATAATTACAAAACGACAGCAAAAAACTACAAAAGTGAGAATTACTTACAGCTTAAAGCACAATTAAATTAGCTAAAACGGAAAAGCTCTTCGTTCAAAGTCACTTTTTCCCTCCGAATTATTCGGTATCTTCGTAGCATTGAATTAATTACAAAATGACAGCGAAAAAACGACGAATTCTAGAAAAAGTTACTTACAGGTTGAAGCACAATGAAATTACTCCAATACGATGCTCGAGTAAGAAATAAAAAGCAAATATCTTGGACTGGAAGTATGATTATGGAAAATTGGAGCACTTTCTGTCTCCAAATAGTTCGTTATCGTTGTTGAATTGAATAATAGGGAAAATATCTTTGACAGTCTGACCGGAGAAGGAAGAGCTGACCGAGACAATGGTGGAGGAGAGAAGTGTAACTGAAAAGTATGCTGGAGAGAAAAAATGATAAGTGTATGCCGTCAAAAGAGGAGAGAGAGTAAGGTAACCACGAAAAGGTAGAGAAAACGCGGCGACGATGACCGCTCCAAAGGAGAATTTGTGTTGATTGATTAGTTCAACACTAACATTAGTCATTGCATTTTCTTTTTCTTTTTCTTTTTTTATGTTTTTATTTGACAACAATAATTTATTAATTCCATACATTGTTGGTATTATCAATAATAATCCCAACTTATTCACACCACAAAAAAAAAAAAATCCAAACTTATTTAAGTTTAGAATAAACCGGAATGTTAATATTACAGTCTCATAATAAACTTTGTTGTATAATTGTATAGAGTGTTTGACAAATCGAACTTGGATAACTTGATGATCACGAATATATCGTTTTCCTTAAAAAAGTATTTCTACCCTATTACCCCTTTGGGTTACAAGAAATCTTTCGTAGGATAATGCACCAAATTTCCTTCTTGTTCTAAGGCAAAAACAAGCGAAAACTTATGAAGTTTTTATTTTGTTTGTTATGCAAAAATCTGAATAATAAAGTTTGTTTTATTATTTTTCTAACCTTTCGTCTTGCATCCTTTGTATATATATATATATATATATATATATATATATATATATATATATATATATATATATATATATATATATATATATATACTCATGCAATGTAAACAGAAAACGAAAGGTAGTTATCATCCAAACGGAACATAAAGACAAGTATGAAACAATGCAACACGGTTCATATAACCCGATAAACATCACTCACCCCGATCGGGGTTAGTGTCCCCAATCGGGGACGTAGCTTTCCCAATTTATGTGTATAAAATTTGTTGAAACTTGGCTATGCACCATCAACCCCGATCGGGGCTAGCAACCCCTATCGGGGTTAGCCTATTTTCCATTTTTCGAGCTACGATAACAACGACTAATTTGCATTGTAACTTATTCTTTAAAATTGCAAATTCAAACTCGTTGATATGAGCGTGTACTCCACACTCCCTAACCCATATTATAATGGTCAAACTTGCTACAATTTTTGGTCAAATCCCGATTGCATTCAAATGATATCGTGATTAACTTAAATCACCAACAAACTTGAGATTTTTTTTATCTTATATATTTGATAAAAGCTGATAAGGTAAATAAAGTGTTGTGAATGTAGTGGAGCGCAGGTAAACCCCAAAACATGCAATGACATGAATTGCGAGGTCCCGGGTTCGACTCCATGCATGAGCAGTATGCGATTATTGCACGGGGATTTTCGGGGTCTGTTAAAAGAGTGTCGGCTTACCGTGTTGGTGCATATCTCTCGGGGGAAAAGCTAATAAGGTAGGCTTTAAATTTTAAAAAAACTCATAAAGACTAACCAACCAATACCGTGACACCCTCAAAACCAACACCATCCAATTCACAAACCATCATACATGCCGACACTATATTACACGACCTAGTGTCCCTATCCATTCATGAGTGCTTAAAAGCCAAGCCCAAACTTCTTGAAGAGGTCAACTTCACACTCACATAGGTAAACTCTTTTCTTCATGGTCCTACAAAAGCAATTTTTCAAAAGATCCATTAAGAAGATAAAATTCATCCTCACATATCATGTAGGTCTAAGCACATACCTTCGGGATTATCTAAACTTTTGCTTTAACTTAAAATAATAGGCTTTCCACATTGAATTCTACCTCTAATGTCACATTAGAGGGGAATTGGGTGTCCTACCACCATAAGTTAAAATGGCTTTAAACCCATCCTGATGCGTGCCTTTTGTATGCGTTTATTCACATGTTTGGCACACATTTCTATTTACTTATATGATTATTTCATTCTATTTCCTCCCGTATTTGCTAATTTGGGTGTATTTCATGTCTCTTGCAGGTTTGAGACTCGTTTGTGCATTTAGAAGCCAAATCCCTTCGGTAAAGGAACAAGATAGAAGCTTGGATGAGTTTAGACGAGCTTGGGAGAGCAAGGAATGGAGTTTTATCATGATGTCTATAGACTTGCTTCCATTGTCGATAGACAGAGTTCCCACTGTCGATAGACACAGGTCCAATATGTCGATAGACATTGTCAATCAACACAGGAGACCGTTTTGGAGAACTTTCAGCTCTGTCGATAGACACCTCTGCATTGTCGATTGACTTCTATACATACTGTCAATCGACACTACACCTAGGTTGATCGACGAAGTAGTCGGACATATGTGTTTTGCTCAGTTTATTTCTTGTATTTGGACCTAGTATAAAAGCTCTTGTAATCTTTTAATTAGGGTACACTTTTCACACTTTCTTTTATGCAAGCAGACAGTTAGAAACATTACTACGTAGAAACTTTCTCAAACTTTTAGATCTAGATTGAATTTCTCCCTTCTTCTCTATTGCTCATACTTGGATCATAATTGGTAATTTTAATTCCTCTTTTCCCTTTTGCTCTTCCTTGTTAATCTCATCTATTTCTCTTCTTATTATTATTAGTTTTAATTTATGTTATATTATTTCTCAATTAATTTCATTATGAATTCTTTCCCTTTATCATCTTATTCAATTATTATTGCAAATTTCATTATGAGTAGTTAAATCCCCTTTTGCTAGGATTTAGGGGAGACATGGATTGAGACGGTCTTATTTGGGTGATTAGATTGGTCGATATAATTGGTCTATGTTGTTAATTGCGACATTCAATTGCTTTTAATTAGTTAAATCGCCGTAATTAATTAATTGTACTGGTAAGCCCCGACCTAAGATCGAAAGCCTGGAAAGGGTTAGACCTGTCACACACATTAGAGTGCCCTAGTAAGTTGCGAGAGCCCGCTAGAAACATTCTAGGGCGAATAGCGGACCGAGAGGACCTTTTCACTGCCCTATAGACCGGTAATTGAGACTGACCTATGACCCGTATAATCCATGTTGAACCGATGTCCTAGCTCATTTCTCTTATATTTTCTCGATTCATTTTCTCTCTTTAAACCTTTTATTTTATTGTTTTAGTTTAGAACAAAAATCAAACAAACCCCGTTACTTAGACAGACTCGAATTAGCAAATAGATCGCAATTAGCCTCCTTATGGATACGATCCCGACTTCCTTAGCTATATTAGTTAGAGACCAGTTGGTTTATTTTTGATAGGTTGCGACAGCCTCATCACATCCCGATCATTGACTTGTATACCAAGTCCCTAGCCAATCCCTTGGTTAAATGATCAGCTAGATTTTGTTGAGATCTCACAAAACTCACCGATATCACCCCTTGAGTGATCAACTCTCGTACCGCGCTATGTCTAACGCCTAAGTGTCGCAACTTACCATTATATACTTGGATATATGCCTTAGCCAAAGTAGGTTCATTATCACAAAGAATAGCAACTGGTGATATAGGTTTAGGCCACAACGAAATCTCATAAATTAGATTCCGTAACCACTCCGCCTCTTTTCCGGCTGAAGCCAAGGCTATGAATTCCGACTCCATTGTCGAACTTGTGATGCAAGTTTGTTTCTTAGAAGCCCACGAAATGGCGCCTCCACCAAGCAAGAATACCCATCCACTTGTAGAAGAATGATCTTCCACATTGGAGATCCAACTTGCATCCGAATATCCTTCTATTACCGATGGATGTCCTATATATGTCAAACCATAGTTCATGGTTTTCTTTAAGTATTGCAACACACGTTTAACCGCCACCCAATGATGAGTACTTGGGTTACTTGTGTATCTACTTAATCTTCCTACTGTATAAGGAATATCCGGTTTTGTACTCGTTGTTGCATACATTAAACATCCAATTACTTGTGAGTGCTCAATTTGTGAAATTGCGTCACCCGTATTGGGCATAAGTTTCACTCTTGGATCCGTAGGGGTACTAACCGGAGAACAATTATCATACTTAAATATTTGAAGTACCTTCTCAATGTAATGAGATTGAGATAATGAAATTCCTTTGTTCTTCTTTATAATCTTTATACCTAGTATAACATCTGTCTCCCCCATGTCTTTCATTTCGAAACTTGATAAAAAGACCTTTGTGAGGTCTACTTGATTTTGGTCAGTACTAAATATCAACATATCATCAACATATAGACAAATTATAACACCATTTACGGCATCATCAAATTTACTATATACACACTTGTCGGATTGGTTTAGCTTATAACCATTTGACAAAACCACTTCATCAAATTTATTATGCAATTTCTTAGAAGCTTGTTTGAGTCCATATAAGGATTTGACAAGCTTACACATCTTATGCTCATTTCCCGGTATAACAAACCCTTTCGGTTGTCTCATATATATTTCCTCATCTAAGTCCCCATTTAAGAATGCGGTCTTAACATCCATTTAGTGGATCACTAAATTATTAATTGCCTCTAGCGCAATCAATAATCTAATAGTAGAAATTCGAGCAACCGGAGCATAGGTATCAAAGTAATCAATACCTTCCTTTTGTCTAAAACCTTGGATTACCAACCTTGCTTTGAACTTGTCGATTGAGCCATCGACTTTCATCTTCTTTTTGAAGATCCATTTGCAACCCAAAGGTTTGCATCCATGAGGTAGATCCGTTAGGACCCAAGTATTATTTCCCATGATGGAATCCATCTCATCGTTTATGGCTTCCTTCCAAAAGGCAACATCTTGAGACTTCATAGCCTCACCAAATGTCTTAGGATCTTCATCAACATGGTAGCAATACTCATATTGACGTCCTATCTCCTCTCTTGATCCTTCTACCAAATGGGTTTGAAAATCTAGATCAAAAGACTTTTTTTTTCCTAATCCTTGTACCTCTACGGAGTTCGGGTGACTCATCTTGAGCTTCAACATTTATGTTCTCCCCATTTGTTCCATTATTCAATGAACCAATATCCTTTGGTCTTGGTACTGAAGAAAATCTATTTTCATCAAATATTGCATCTCTAGATTCAATTACGATGTTTACCGCAATTGATCTATTGGATTCTATGACATAGAACCTATATGTCTTGCAATGCATAGCATATCCTATAAAGATGCATTAAATACCTTTTTCACCCAATGTCTTACTTTTGGGTTCCGGTAATCTTACTACCGCCCGACATCCCCAAACTCGAATATAATTCAAGTTTGGTGTCTTCTTGTACCAAAGTTCATATGGGGTTACATCATTGTTCCTTTTGTTCACTACGCCAATTTTAGCAATCAATAAGGAGCGTATCATAACGGTTTAATGCATTTAATAACGACACTTAGATTACCGTTTTCAAAATATTGGCGGAAACCTAGACCACGCTAATAAGAATAACGGTTTCCGTCGAAAACCGTTATTATAATGTGACAACGCTTGTTTAACAAATCGTTATAAAAAAACGTTTAACGGTTTTCAAAAGCTCGTTATAAAATTGCTCTTATCAACGGTTGTTAGACAACCGTTACTAGTTTAAGAAAACGGCATTTCGAAAACCGTTACTAAATTAGCACCAGTAACGGTTTGTGTTATCCGTTGTTATGTTATAGATACGGGTTTCTTATAACCGTTATCATTTGCTATTATGAAAGAACGGTTTTTCAATTAAAGCGTTGTCACTATTTGATTAGATTTCTCAGTTTGACCACTTCATTCAAAACTTTATCAGAACTTTAATAAATATTCAGTTTGACCAACCGTTTTCAATTTGACCAAAATAATTCTATAAATATGTCTTCATAATGTTAAAATCTAAATTATCAAACATTTACTCTTTAATTTCTCTCTAAATTTCTCTCTAAAAAAATATGGCTGGTGTATCGGAGCTACAATCACGTCATCGTTACGCACAACCTTTTACTTGCATTCTCCATAATCTCCCGGTTCGTTATGATGGGAATGGAAAAGGTTTAAATCATAATTTTGGGTGGTTGACGCAAATGCTTCATGACTTCGGTTTCACTGCGGTTAAAAAATTGTACCATGTGTCTACAAACAAGCAAAGTTTTGTAGGTTTCGCTTTTATCGAGTTTGACGAAGCCAACTGTCATGATAGTTTTCGTCAGGCAAGAACATTAGGGGCTATATTTGCGGAGAAAGATGCGGGAAAAGAGGACATTTATTCGGATGCTAAACAAAAGGGCCCTTATCTATGGGTTGCGACCCATGTTGATAATCGTCTGCTGACACATTACCGGAGGCAGTACATTCCTGCCAACGTGCCTATGTCATGGGAGAAAGAGGCCATTCCACCAGCTGCGCTGCCCGCTGATGATGAAGAGTCGATCTAAGACTTAATCTATGCCGAAATTGGGCATGAAGACTATCCTAATTCTTCATCAGATTCTAATTAAGTCTTTAATTATTATCTGACATTATGAGTTGTATTTTGAATTATTGTGGTTATTTGAATAAAAGTTTAATTATTTATATTATTTGTTACTACGTTTTAATCAAGTCCTTACACTCAAATTCAATCCACCAAATAAAATATTATAATGACTAACTTTCTACTTATAATAATAAAAAAGAATGAAAATGGCATAATAAGATAATAAGAATTGGAACCGTTATGTCAATAATAAGACAAAATGATAACGGTTCTTTGTTAAGCCGTTATCATATTACATATATCAACATCGGTTATTTTAAAGCCGTTGTCATATTACAACAATTAACAATGGTGTTTCTTAAAACCGTTGTAAAAACAGATCCCGCGCTATGATAGCGCGGTATATATAGAGTTTATTTTTTTAGGGTGTTATTTATAATGAAAAACTAATTAAAGAAGTCATCTTTGCCGTCGTCGCCGTCATTAATCTTTATAGCTTAAAAAAGGTAATCTCATTTTCATAGATACTGGCTTATATATGGGTCGTACTTGGATGATTGATGGTGAAATTGGTGATCCCATTTATAATGATGGAATTGCTGAATTTTACAATTTCGTTAGTGAAAATTTTCATCTTCACTCATCAATCTCATGCCCTTGTAATAGATGTGGTAATATTAGGGTTTTGCCTATCCCAGATGTCAAAATTTACTTAGAAAAGAATAGTTTCAGTAGAGATTATAGGCGTTAGATTTTTCATGGAGAATTAGAGGATGAGGATGAGAAAACTGATGTAGAGGTAAATAATCATACACCTCAAGCTGCTGGTTTAGATATAGGGGATGGGGCATATGATGTGCGTGTAAATAATAGTTCACCTACACCTGAAATTGTTTTAGGTGAGAAGTTTGCTGAAGATGATGGATTCGATGATTTTGAAGCTACCGGTGATGGGGAAATAAATGCTGATGATTTAATTGAGAAGTTGAGTCAATCTGAAATGCTTTTATTTACTGATTGTATGAAGTATACTAAATTGTCCGCGGTGGTAAAGTTATATAACTTGAAGGGAGCAAATGGGTGGAGTGATAAGAGTTTTACGGATCTTTTAGCTTTGCTATGTGACATGCTTCCTGACGGTAATGTTCTTCCGAGTCGGACATATGAGGCTAAAAAAATGATTAGAGAATTGGGCATGGAATATGAGAAAATACATGCTTATCCCAATGACTGCATATTGTACCGTAAAGATTATGAGAAATTATCATATTGTTCGCGCTGCTCTATATGGCGTTGTAAGACTAAGGAAGGGATCCCAGCTAAGGTGTTGTGGTATTTTCCAATAATACCAAGATTTATAAGGATTTATTTGAATGAAGAAGATGCAAGAATGTTGACTTGGCATAATTATGTAAGGATTGAAGATGGAAAGTTAAGACACCTAGCGGATGGTCAACAGTGGAAAGAGTTTGACACTAAATATCCAGACTTCGCCAAAGAAGCAAGGAACTTGCGTCTAGCGCTCTCCACAGATGGAATGAACCCTCATGGAAACATGAGCACCCAACACAGTACTTGGCCAGTTGTGTTGGCCATCTATAATTTGCCCTCACGGGTTTGTATGAAACGGAAGTATCTGATGTTGTCTTTGTTGATATCTGGCCCTCGACAACCTGGAAATGACATAGATGTGTATTTGGAACCACTTCTAGACGATCCGAAAATTCTGTGGTAAAGAGGGATACCGGTGTTTCATTGTTATAAGAAGGAAAGTTTCAATCTGAAAGCTATGTTATTGTGTACAATAACTGACTTTCCGGCGTACGACGATCTTTCTGGACATACTGTACAGGGGAAAGAGGCTTGCCCATTGTGTGGGGCGGATGTTGAATCAGAATATTTGAAGCATTCTCGCAAGCATGTGTACAGGAGAAATCGTCGATGGTTATGCGCTGATCATCATTATCGTAAGCTTCACAAGGCGTTTAATGGGTGTCCTGAGTAACGTGGGAGTTCTCAAATTTTGAATGGTCATGAAGTGTATGAGAAAGTGAAAGATATTGAGATAACGTATGGGAAGAATGAACCTAAGTTGTCTACTCGCGGTTATAAAAAAAAACCATATTTTTACCAAACTTCCATACTGGCGTGACCTTCCGGTTAGACATTGCCTAGATTGTATGCACATTGAAAAGAACGTTTTTGATAATATAATCAATACTCTGCTGAATGTCCCGGGTAGGACAAAAGACAACAAGGCAGCTAGGGATGATATGATTGAGATGGGTATTAGGCCCGAGCTGGCAGCTAAAACAAAAGGAAATCGGACTTTTTGCCGCTGCGGCTCATCTTTGTTTCAAAAAAGGAGAAAAAAGAGTTTTGCGAATGCTTGCATGGTATTAAGGTGCCAGAGGGCTATTCATCTAATATTATAAGCCTTGTTTCGTTGCAGGACCTAAAACTTACTGGTTTAAAGTCACATGACTGTCATACATTGATGCAACAACTACTAACTGTGGTCGTTCGTTCCATTCTACCTCCAAAGGTTCGACATGCTATAATTAGATTTTGCTATTTCTTCAAATCAATCAACAGTAAAGTCATTGATCCCGATGAAGCGAATACTTTGAAGGAGATCCTCGTCACGAGTCTTTGTCAGTTTGAAATGTATTTTCCTCCTTCATTTTTCACTATCATGGTTCATTTGACTGTCCACCTAGTCCAGGAGGTTTTGTATCTCGGGCCAGTGTATTTGAGATATCATTGCCCATTCGAACCATTGATGAAAGTTTACAAGGATTACACATCTAATAGGTATTGTCCAAAGGGGTGTATTGTTGAGCGAGCAATTATCGATGAAGCTCTTTCGTATTGTTACTCGTACCTCTCCTTGGATGAGTTAATTGGAGCTCCTACTAATCGTCATAGTGACTGGATGAATGGAAAAGGTGTAAGGGGTCGTGTTTCCAAGGATATGTCATCTAATATGCGACATAGAGTTCATACATACGTTCTTTTTAACGATGATCATGTCCAGCCTTACAGAGCAGAACACCAGAGTTACCTTAAGGGAAAACACCCTCATAAGAACGAAAGATGGTATGCAAATGAGCATTACAAGCAATTTAGTGACTGGTTAAAGGATACTATTTACGATGATGACAACCCAATTGATGATAGCTCAACCAGCCTACGACATCTCGCTTTTGGTCCTGATGCTCGTGCAACTTTTTATAGCGGGTATGTGATCAATGGGTACACTTTCTACACCCGCATTCAAGATGAGGCGAGCACAATGCAAAACAGTGGAGTTTGGTAGATTCTCAGGCTATACACTTTGCTAGTTGAAAGGATAAAAATCTTATTTTGGTACAATGCAATATTATGGAGTTATTGAAGAGATATTGGTTTTAGACTACATGGATTTTGAGATACCTCTATTTCGGTGCAAGTGGGTTGACAAAAACAATGGTGTTAGAAAGGATGATTTAGGATTCACATTAGTAAATTTTGACAAGGTTGGAAACAAGGACGATCCTTTTATATTAGTGTCACAAGCAAAACAAGTTTTTTATGTTACCGATCCTATGGATAAGAAGTGGTCAGTTGTTCTATCTTGCCATCGTCGAATTCCAGATGATGAAGACGTCGAATTGGAAGGACTTGATCACAGTGCTATATCGCAATTTGGTAATGATGTTGAAAATGTTAACATTCCTAACATATATACACGGGATGATCATGATGAAGGTATTTGGGTTAATGAAGAGACTAGAAAATCCAAAAAACGTTCCCGACAGCCGTGAAAATATCAGCAATCCAGTCGAGATATCTTACGTCATGTGTTGCTTTATTTATATGAAAATGATGCTTTATTTATATGAAAATGATGCTTTATTTCTTGGCGGTAAAATCAAATAAAATGAAATATAAAGTAAAACGGATATATCCAAACCGTTGTTCTGGACGTGTACAGTTATAACGGTTGAGGCCGTTGTTATGTATATAAAAATGTTGCTTTATTTCATGGCGGGAAAATCAAACAAAATGAAAATATTTTAGACAACGGTTATTTTTAACCCGTTGTAGATAGTAATAATCAATTACGGTTTCAAACAAAACCATAATCTGTTTGGAAACAAAATATAACGGTTTTTATTATACCGTGTTTATTACTTTCTAATAAACAATGGCTTGCAAGTGTTGTATTATTCACACATATATACTCTGAGATTCCCCTCCCCCACATAATATTCTCAAACATTGAGCTTCCCCTCAACCACTAGCAGCCTACCCCATCGCCATCGCAATCATCGTCATCATCGCCATTGCCGCCGCCAGATCAATCCGGATTCTCCTCTTTAAAGAAGTAATAAACCCACCCCTCTAGAAATTTGTTTGTTATTATAAGTATGCATTGTTATTATTTGTTTATTAATTTCTGTTTTAGATATGGTCCAAAAGAGCAAAAGAAACGATAGAAATGCGTCAGGCGACGACTCAGGTGATGAGAATAATTTGCAACACACTGCGGGTCGAATGCGCCACAGGGTTTCCCTAGAAGCAATAAATTCAAAGATACTTAATTTCTTTACAATGGGATAAATATACGGGGTTGCCATATGGTGAGTATGTCAGGTATTTTGCGAGTTGGATTGGTTGTTGTGTAAGACAATATGTGCCTCTAGGTACGCCGCGTATCTGTAAACTGAGTCAAATACGGAACACCATGCTAATAAACAGAATAAAGGTATGTATATACAATAATAAATGTTTTAGCTGAAATTAAGTTACTACTTGATATGTGTATTAGCCGAAACACTTGTACCAACTATGCTCATCATATATGCAGTTAGCTTACGTTGTCCCCGAAATGTATGATAAGTACCTAAAAAAAACGACAGGGGAAGCCCTCAGATTTTGGAAGTTAAAGATGGCTGAGAACCGCTTGTTCAACAAGGAAACTGGGGAGATGAACAAGAACCCACAAAAAAAAAAGTATCCGTATGTCAGTTAGGACCATTGGGATAGCTATATCGCTTATAGGCAGTCTAACAAGTTTAAGGTAACTTAATAATAATAATAAGTAAAGAAGTATACTTAGTTTAGTGTTTGGTCATGCTTACGTTTCTTGATACAATTTATTTGATGAAGGCTATGAGTGAGAGGAATAAGGCGAACATTTCAAAGAAAAAGACCGTCTTTTACGGCTCCCGCTGTGGTTGTAGATTGATCAAGAAGAAACTTGTAAGTACATAATTCTTATAGTATTAGACTATTAGGTGTTTTAGTCGGATGTTATATATGTTCATAGTAATCATACATATTTTGAGAGGATATCAATGTGATGAATGAATTGTAGGCGAAGCTTGGAAAATTCAGTCGTCACGACGCTTGAGTGGAAGGTCACACTCCTAAGAATGGAAAGACGGAAACTGAATAGGATAAGGATATCAAATAGAAAATTGTAAGTTTGAATAAATATATCACTCCTACCACTGGTAGTCTGAGTTATATAATTGTGTGTTGATTAATGGTTTTATGTGTATGTAGAGGATCTGTGAGAAGGAAGTACAGGAAGGAAAATGGAAGCCTGAAGGACGTAATGACATTCTTGCTAGGACAATCGGCAAAGCAGAGCATCCAGGTCGTGTGAGAGGAGTAGGAACGCATGTTGGTATCACTAAGTATTTTGGGAAAACTACTCGACGTGGTGATGCTTCCAAGAAGGTAATCTATAAATACTATATTTGAATCAACGTGATTAATTTAAAACTATATATGCTGAGATTAATTTCTACTACACAGCTACATAAAATAGCCAGGTTGATGATGAGAAAGTTGGAAACTGGGGAAAAGCCATCAGAAAAGGAGTTGGATATGGTTCAAGAAGTCATAAAAGAAGCAGAGGAGGAGGAGGAGGAGGAGGAGGAGGAGGAGGAGGAGGAGGAGGAGGAGGAAGAGGAGGAGGAGGAGGAGGAGGAGGAGAAGGGGAAGGGGAAGGGGGAGGAGGATGAGGAGGAGGAGGAGGAGGAGGAAAAAGAGGTAATAATATTTGTCTTATATATAGTGTGTTATATGATTTGGAAAATCAAAGGGCATACTTTGGTAAATGTTGTTGATATGGACAAGTGTTAATGTACGGATGGCGGTGATCAGGAAGCCGAGAGGATGACATGACAAAAGGGAGAAGGAAATGGGAAAAGAGATAAAGTGAGGGAGCCGAGGATCGTGATTTATATTTAATTAAATGTATATTAAAAATAATTATACAGATTGAAGAGGAAGAGGATGCCAGGAAGGTGATTTTATAATCGACCACGACATATACACTTAGAGTGATGAAGTGGAAATTTATTAAAGAAAAGCCCATGAATGTACCAAGACAAAAGGTACTAATTGATTAAAATTCATTCTTGCTAAAAATTTACGTGAGAAGGCGAGATCTCACATCTCAAGGTCGGAGCTTGTTCTAGCACAAGGGCATATCTCGGACAAAGTCTTGGGTGCAACGATTAGGAGGAAATCAGCTTAGATTTCTGTTCTTTACGCCGCTATTTACAAGGTTGATTTCTATACACTTATCGTTTCCATTGAATGACTATAAATTGCATGTTTAAAGTTGTTGCAATTTTGTATACGGATGGGGATACGTGTTCATGTGTTTTTCATAAAACCAATTTTTGGTTAAAAATTTTGTCTAAAGCAATTTTTTAACTCGGCATAAATTTTTTTTTTATTTGTCTGACGTTTTTGGTTGGTTAGGGAACCGTGCTCTTGTTCTTTATTTTGTAAGGTCATACTGTTTTGCAGTTTCAAATTTAAGTTTTTACATGTTGTTATTTTATACGGAGATTATAGCAACATGTCCTTCAATTGTCAAATTTGTTTTTGCGGAAAGTGAAAGTGTCCCAATTATATAAAGACGAGTATGGGGAAGTACAAGTACCATTTCCTACCGAGGGGTCACTTATTTGAAAGAAGCCCTAAGCTCTTATGTGCAATGTCCTGACAAACTCATCAATGTTGTCATCCCCGAGGTACCTATATGAAGACGTTAATCTTTTCTTCGAGGAGGTCACTTGTTCTTTAAATATATTAGTGTACGAATATTAACATATCGTAAGTACTTTAATCTTTACATTTGATAAACTTAAGCAAAGCCATGATGTTTTTTTAGCTAAAGCAATTACTACTACGTTAACGATTTAAGTTGTTGTTGTAACTTAAGCCTTAGTAGAACGCTTATGATTATTATTATGAATCGTGTGAATATAAGAAAAAGATGAAAATTTTAAATTGTAATTTTGAGAAGACCAAAGATGGCTTTGCACAACCTGGTCATTTTCAGAAAGAGGTCACCTGGACAAAGGTGATGTGGTCATGATTAGAATTGAAAAAGAAGTTATGGGCGCTAATTATTTGAATAGCCATATAGAGGTCACGAGTTAGTTTTCATTGACATTCGCATGGACCGACGGACGCTAGTTAACTTAAAATGAATTATAATTTTGATTGAATCGATGGAATTTGTCGAGTCCCTTCCTTGACAATTTAGATGTTGTTCACATTTTGATTTGGATGAAGTAAATTTTATTAATATAACTATTAAGTCACTTCCATTTACGAATAATGATGTTTATTAAAATTATCAATTACAATAACAATCTTCGTTCCATCCGTAGCGTAATAGGTACCTCAATAATCGAGTTCGTTGAGTGGAAGGTCCCTAGTCACGCTAAACGGATTCTTGAGTCCTAAGGCGTTCTCATTTTTGCAATGGAATTTCATACGAAGAACAAATCAATAGTATCGCTCATCGGTTAATGTCGTCCAAAAAACTATGGTTTGCCCCCTATAATGAGAATATGTATGTATAGTACGTGATTATTGTAATGAATCACGGTTCTATAAATTTATTATTAATATGCTTAAATGCGTGTAAATGAACTAACAGTTCAATGTCTCAAAATGAATAGGAAGCATTGGGTGCTGACAAAGAGCAAGAGTGGCAATCCAAGTGGAAACTTAAAAAAAATGATTGAGATTCAAGTTCGGATGGATTGACTCTCGCAGGGGCGAACTCTCTAAAGGGTGAGGTGGACTGCGTGTTGGGAATTGTGTAAAGATGATAACGGAGTAAGTTTACAACCTTCAATAATGTCATTTGTTATTGTATGACTTGAACCATATATATGAAAATAATAATGACATGTGTGTATATTTATGAATTAGTGTTTTTGAAACAAAAAGAATATTATGTCCACTTGGGAAATATGAAAGCAACACTAATCCCAATTTTATCACGCCATTAGTAAGTGTATTTTTAATAATTATTCGTACCATTTAATTAATGTTTATGCGAGAGGTTGATTATCTAATTCAGCTGATTTGTGTGTGATTTATATAATAGTCTCTTAAAGCACCAGACGACAAACACTGCGCCTTTTACGTTTGTCACTCCATATGGAAGGTTATCGACGGAAAACTTTTTACTATTCCGATACGGGTTAGTGTGATTTAAAAACTATTTCAGATGTAAATTGAGTTCAATTATGTATACTTCCATGTATTATATCTATTTTGATTATATATATATTTTAAATTGTAGTTTCCACTAATACTCAACAAAGCCTCAGAATATTCGTCAGAGAACATCAATCGGATGAGAAATATGTGGGCCAGTTATGTTGTTTCATTAGCGGAGTCTCAATAGTTTGCTCATGCTTTATGTATACGTGTGTGTGTGTGTGTGTGTGTGTGTGTGTGTGTGTGTGTGTGTGTGTGTGTGTGTGTGTGTGTGTGTGTGTGTGTGTGTGTGTGTGTGTGTGTGTGTGTGTGTGTGTGTATATATATATATATATATATATATATAGAGAGAGAGAGAGAGAGAGAGAGAGAGAGAAAGCCATTGTGTATTGGCTTCTTTTATTTTTTTGAGGAAGTTGTGTTTTGGCTTCTGATCATCCTGTTTGTACTATTTTGAAACTGGGTTTAATTGATCATGGGGTGTAATATTTTGATGCAGGATTGAATTTTTAGGATCAATCAGAGCATATGCATTAGTATGACAAGTCGATTCCAACAAAGATCCGGTGAACCACATTGCTCAAGAACATTCTTGGAATGCTATTTTCAACAAACGGATCGAGATTGAAAAATAGCATTCAAAGAAACAATTGCTACACAAAATGAGTCCTACTTGAAAAATAGCATTTTGACCCGATCACCATCTATTGCGACAATAGTTGCCATCTAGAACAAGCTAAAATTATTATTTATTTATTTTTTAAAAAAAAAGAAAATTTAAAAACGAAAACGGTTAAAAACAACCCGTTGCAAACAATTATTTGACAACGGTTTTATTTAGATAAATAACCGTTGACATCTTTTCCCTCCCCATTCAAACCGCCAAAAATATAAGATAACGAACGATAACCATTGTCGACTTCAAAATGTTAACAACGGTTTATTTATGAAGAACCATTGTCAAAGTTTCATCAATTGATAAATATAACAACGGTTTTGTAATACTACGGTTTTATGAGTCTCTGGGTACTCTTTCGAGTGGACCTTACTTTGTCGAGTAAGGGTGTTTTGAGAAATTTTAAATTTAAATCACGACTTGTGAGGGTACTCGATCGAGTAGCTTTGGTCCTCGATAGGACTTATAAACCTCTAAAAGGATCAAAGGGCATACTTTGGTATTATTATCGTACGTTTATCAATCGGTTGGCTTGCTAGATAAGTTTGACGTTACGATGGCGAGTCACACCTATTACGTCGAGAGATGTCGAAAAATCGTCAGTAGAGCCCGGTTTGACTAAGGGTAATGTTTTGTCGGATTTTGTTAATAATGCGAATTAGTATTTAAACCTTCCCGTCACTTTCATAATACACTTTTTACAAACTTAATTACTTTGAAAAGAGATTGCAACCGAGTTTAAGTGAAGAGAAATTGAAAACGTCACCAAGACAAAAGGAGAGCTTTCTCCTCTTGTCATCCTTCGCATTATTGACAAATCCCGGACAAAGCTTGGGGAGGGAGGAATTCATCATTCTTTACATTCTTGTGATCCTTAAAGCGTCGAGGGTAAGATCTACATTGTAGTGATTTTATGGTATTTTGTTAAGGTTGTTTAAACCCTAATTTGGGGTTTTGGGGTTTTGTTGTCTTTTATGATTGTTAGTAATTGTATGATCATATGTTAGGAGGAGGAAGTATGGGGAAGAGGAGGCCTTTTGATAACTTATGTGCAATGTTGACAAACTCATTGAGACCGTACCTATATGTAGAATGAGGATTGTATTGCATTCAAGGTAGGGTTTCCTACTCGAACTTATTAGTCACATGATGTGTTGGTTGTGCTTTGTGATTGTTGAATATTATCATACGAGTATTGTGGTCATGATTAGAATTGTTAGTTTTGATTGTTGATAGTAGTTGTGGTTGATTGTAAATTTTATTAATATAACTATTAAGTCATTTCCATTTACGAATAATGATGTTTATGTGTTCTTGGGTGCGTCCCTGGCCGAGTGGAGTCACTTGCGGGAGTGGCTTCACGCCCATTATTCGCCTTCAGAATTTCATACGAAGAACAAATCAATAGGAACCCGTCGCTATAATGGGATGTAGTACGTGATTACATTAATGGATTTGGGTTTATCGCTCGACGGAGATGAGTCTCAAAATGAGGCTTAGGTGGGAACGGTTGCGGTCCCCACGATGATTGTGTAAAGATGCGAGGAGTAATTTACAACCTTCAATAATGTCATTTGCGATGGGTACCATATATATGAAAATAATAATGACATGTGTATATTTATGAATTAGTGTTTTTGAAGCAAAAAGAATATTATGTCCACTGGGGGCTAACACACTTTAGTGTGTAGTCGTACCATTTAATTAATGTTTATGCGAGAGGTTGATTATCTAATTTGGAGTTGGTGATGGAGTTCGAGTTTGTCACTGGAAGGTTATCGACGGAAAACTTTTTACTATTCCGATACGGGTTAGTGTGATGTAAATTGAGTTCAATTATGTATTGTTTGTTGATTATTGTTGAGTTATATAAATTGTGTGATTAGAACATCAATCGGATGAGACCCGTTTATTGTTTTAAAAACTGCTTTATGTGGTGATCCATTCGGGATGGCGATCGTGTTGTTGTGTGTATGAGTCGAGATACATGGGATAGTGAGAGGATGTGTCACCTTTATTTTTTTGATGATAGAGTCTTCCATCATCATCCTGTTTGTACTATTTTGAAACCGGGTTTAATTGAGTAGTTTTTCGGAACATTTCATTTAGTTGATTAGACTTTGGAAAAGTTGTTTTGAGAACATGTAATTTATTTTGGGCGTTAAAAACAATTGGTTATGGATTGTATTTATTCACTAAACTTATACTTTTTAAATGTTGTTTCGTTATTGTCTTATGATTATAATTGCCTCGGGAAACCGAGATGGTGACATCTTTATACCTGAGTGGTCCTGGTAAGGCACTTGGAGTATGGGGGTGTCACAAAGTGGTATTAAGCGACGATCCCGAAACACTCAAACTTAATTACTAATGAATACAATGAACATAGGGAGTCCATTAAAATGAACCCGGGGTAAATGTTGTAGGAGCTAATACAAAGGCTTGGGAGACGTCCTAAAGTCGCGAACTCGCCCTACAATTTTGAACCGGTCACATGGGGGGGGGGGAGGGGGGGTAGGGTATATGTCAAGGTCGTATGTGGTGTCTGTTAGTTTGTATGTGAACGTAACGATATATGTTGTGAATTGTTGGATGTTGGGAGTGGAGGATTGAAATTGTGATTGAAAAGTTGGTGGGGGTGTGTTTATATGTTGGTTGGCATAAAGAAGCATGATGGTTGTTTATTATGTGGCATTTAATAACATGAAGTAGATTATTTTGTTGATTGTATGCGGAATTGTGTAGAATTGCATGCGTAGCTATATTATAATGTTGAGATTATGAAGTTGCATAGTACGTTGGGGTATGTAAGATAACATGCGGGTAGTATTCACGAGTTTGCATGACTCGATCGAGTAGGGGGCACTCGATCGAGTGGGTGAGGTACTCGATCGAGTGGGTATTTGACTTTTTATGATCAGAATCGTGTTTTAGGGGTACTCGATCGAGTACATAGGGGCACTCAATCGAGTACATAGGGGCACTCGATCGAGTAAGGGGTCACTCGATCGAGTGGCTAGTCTGCTCGGTCGAGTATGTTAGAGATCAAAAGGTCTGTTTGGGGTCTGGAGTTGGGGTACTCGATCGAGTACGCTGGGCACTCGATCGAGTAGCCTCTACTCGATCGAGTAGGTTTAGACACTCGATCGAGTGAGTCCTGGGCAGGTTGTTTTCGTGTTTTGGGTTATAGTACGTATGTTGATATCTACCTTTTCTTATATAGTTTCAAGATGCCGCCAAAGAATACCGCTTTGTATGCGAGAGCTGAGAGCATGAACATTGACGATATAGTTAAGATGTTGGAGCATCAAGATGCTCTTACGGAGGCCCTAAAGAGAGTGGGGAAGGATAAGGAGATTGATCACTCTAAGATCAATCTTTATATAGCGAGGTTTAACCCAAAAGAGTATAAGGGGACCGGGGAGCCAATTCTTCTTGACAATTGGCATCGTGAGATGGAGAACATTATGGATCTGGTAGATTGTCCTGATGAGATGAAAGTAGAACAAGCTGCGTTCTACTAGAGGGAAGCGGCTGGTGAGTGGTGAGACAAGGTGAAAGCAAGTGCTAGAGAGATGTATGCGAAGCAGGGCCTGCCTGCTATACCTTGGGAAGAGTTCTGGAGGGCTATGAGGAGAGAGTTTGTACCTGAGCATGTGAGGAGTAAGCTGAGGGAGGAGTTTGATGGGTTTAGGATGACATCTGATATGTCGGTAGCTGAGTACTACAAGCAGTTTAATGAGAAGTCTAGATATGCTGAGGACATGGGTTTGAGTGAAGAGAACCTAGCGCTGAGATTTGAGAGGGGGTTGACCCCCAGGATTATGGACAAGTTACCCGTTGGAGTCCTTACTGATGTTAAGGAAGCTTATGAGAGGGCTGGGAGAGCTGAGAGGTTGGTGGAGATGACCCGAGAGAGAGGAGGGGAGAAAAGAAAGGCTGAGAGTAAGGGTGGTGGCCAATCTAACTACAAGAAAGGCAACCACAATCAGGCTAGAGCGTTTTCTTCTGGCTCGGGGTTCAGTGCTGGGGCTTCCTTTGGGCGTGGCCTTGGGAGCGATAGTGGTAGTTGGGGGATGACCTGCTTTGGCTGTGGCAGTGTAGGCCACAAGAGACATGAGTGCACGAGTGTACAAGGAGCTTTTCAGAGATCGGCTCAGGGGAGCTATTCTCAGGGGCCGGCACAGAGTTATGTGAGCAACAGACCGGCTGGGTCATGGTCTAACCGGGGAGGTCAGAGCAACCAGGGTGGAGGTAACCGCAATGGTGGTAATTCTTATCAGAAATCAGCTACGAACAACAACAACAATCAGGGGTCGGGTGCTAAGCCGACTACTTGACCAAGATCTTGTCCAGGAGGTGGAGAAGACCGATGGAAAGTCAGTATATGATGGACAAGAAAGCAGCTGAGGACGACGCGCATGTTATCACTGGTACCTTTCTTGTTAATGGTATTCATACCTTTGTTTTGTTTGATTTGGGGGCGTCTCAGTCGTTTGTATCTTCGAGTCATGTTAAACGGTTGGGTCTGAGGGTATATGAGTCTTTAAGTGAGAAAGTTTTTATACCTTCGGGTGAGTCTGTATCATGTGGGAGGTTGTATAGGGATCTATCTATGGTAGTTGGGCGAGTTGATCTAACTGTAGACTTGCTAGAGTTTCCTGTAGACGGTTTTGAGATGATAGTCAAGATGGATTGGTTGGGAAAGTACAAAGCTAAGATAGACTGTCATCAAAAGAAAGTGTCTTTGAGAGGTCCTAAGGGCGTTATCGTGTCTTATCGTGGGTTTGTGGTCAAACCCAAAGTTAAGTTGATTGCAGCTGTGACCTTGAAGTTCTATCTGAGGAAGGGATGCCCTTTGATCTTGTGCCATGTGAGAGATGACCGGATAGAGAGTCCGACAGTTGATCAGATACCAGTGGTGGGTGAGTTTGCAGATGTCTTTTCAGAGGAGATTCCGGGGTTGCCACCGAAGAGGGAGATAGATTTCACGGTTGAGTTAAAACCGGGGACGGGGCCAATCTCTAAGGCACCGTACTGGATGGGTCCTAAAGAGTTGGAGGAGCTCAGCAAGCAGTTAGATGATCTGATGGAGAAGGGATACATTAGACCTAGTGTATCACCGTGGGGAGCACCAGTTCTTTTCGTGAAGAAGAAGGATGGGAGCTTGAGGTTGTGTATAGATTACAGGGAGTTGAACCGAGTGACGGTGAAGAACAAGTATCCTTTGCCAAGGATAGACGACCTGTTTGATCAGTTGAGTGGTGCATCTGTCTTTTCCAAGATTGATTTGAGGTCGGGGTACCATCAGGTGAAGATTAGAGAGGTGGACATACCGAAGACAACTTTCACGTCGAGGTATGGCCATTATGAGTATGTGGTGATGCCTTTTGGGTTATCCAATTCACCGGCTGTGTTTATGGATTTGATGAACAGAATCTTCAGTCAGTTTTTGGACAAGTTTGTGGTGGTGTTCATTGATGATTTCTTAGTCTATTCCAAGACTAGGGAGGAACACGAGGAGCATCTCAGGATTGTGTTGGAGACCTTGAGGGAGCATGAGTTATATGCTAAGTTGTCCAAGTGTGAGTTCTGGTTAGAGAGAGTTGCTTTTCTGAGGCATGTGATCTCTAAGGATGGGGTAGCTGTGGATCCGACAAAGATTGAGGCAGTGACCAAGTGAGAAGCACCAAAGAATGTTGCTGAGATCAGGAGTTTCTTGGGTTTAGCTGGATATTAAAGACGGTTCGTGAAGGATTTGTCCAAGATTGCTAGACCTATGATAGCTTTGATGAGGAAAGCGAACAAGTTTCGTTGGGATGAGAGTTATGAGACGGCGTTCCAAACATTAAAGGAGCGTTTGACCACAACTCCTATCTTAGCATTGCCTGAAGGGAGTGAGAACTTTGAGGTTTATACAGATGCCTCAAAGAATGGGTTGGGATGTGTGTTGATGCAGAACGGTAAAGTGATTGCCTATGCTTCTAGGCAATTGAAGCCTTATGAGGAGAATTATCCTACACACGATCTAGAGTTAGGTGCAGTAGTGTTTGTTCTCAAGATTTGGAGACATTACCTTTATGGGGCGACTTTTAAGGTATTTTCTGATCACAAGAGTCTCAAGTACATCTTCACTCAAAAGGAGTTGAACATGAGACAGAGGAGGTCGATGGAGCTGATTGGCGATTATGACAGGGATATTATCTACCATGAAGGGAAAGCCAGTGTTGTTGCTGATGCTTTAAGCAGGAAGAGTGTACATTCTTTGTGTACAGCTTTATCTTTGATGAGGTTGAGAGACGGGGTGGGGAAGTTTGGGATACATATGATGCAGAGAGGGGATGTCTGTTGGAGTGTCCCCGACAATAATGCGATCACAATTGTCGATCATGATGATCACATGTTTAAATCTCATTTTTAAGAGTACGTAAGGGATGATTCATTATAAAGTCAACTGATCAACATTAATCGGTAACGATTGGCTTGCTAGAGTTTGACGTTACTGTCGTGGGACGGTGGTGGTCAGTTGATCCCTTAAGGTCACACCTAAAGGATGATGCCCTAATCTGTAAAATTGATTAATTATATGACGATACAAGTTAATCAATTCCTTAAAATTGAAAAATTCAATTTGAGAGAGAGAATATTGATATCTTATTGTAATGGGATTAAATAAGATTTATTTTAGTAATAAAAATGCTTTATTACTAAAATTGCTTATTGTTTGAGAAACGATAGAGATAAGAATGAATGATTAATTATAATTACAAGATGTTGTGAATTATAATTAAATGACCCATTTTATTTATGTGATCAAGTATCACTAGTCAATTTGTTTAATGTAATTTAATTAATTTAAAAAATGATATTTATGTGATAAATATGTATTAAAATTAATTAATAACATGTAACATATTACATGTGACATATTGTGTGACAAATGACAAATTGACAAAATAAAATGGTAGTCCATTTTATGAATATGGACCGAAATAAAGAGGGTTTGGTGGATGGTGGTAGTTTATTTTAATAAGCTAAAATAACACCATCATTACACTACTTACCTAGCCTTACATGCCTAAGGTTTAGATAAGAACAAAAGTAAAAAGGGAAGGACCATATATTGGTCCTCCACCTCCCCATAACCGTGCCCCTCTTGGTCATTAGATAAATTTTTATTCTCTACTCATTCAACACATGCATGTTCATTCATTTTTACATGCATCTTTCTCTCTACTCCTTCATCTTTTCTCTAAAACTTGAGAAATCTTGATTCAAATTGTTCAATCACATTACTAATATTATTAGTGTAATATATGAGTATTAGTAATCAATTTTAAGGTAAACTACTAAACAAATATCTAACACATATTATTTAGTAGAGATAAGGGATAATCTTGGGTGCAATCAAGAGGAGTGGCTTCTATACTTGAAGTCTTTGGAGGATCATCCTATTACTCTTCATAGCTCAAGAACAAGTGAAGGTAGGAGACCTTACTTGTGCCCATAAACCGAAATATTCAATGTAAGGAACCGGTTTTCCTCTACACTTATTTATATGTTTTGCATGCATAAGATCTTTAAGTTTTTATGACTAAAACTTTAAACTAAAATATGTGATATTTAAAATATGATTTCTTACAAGTGGTATCAGAGCATTATGGTTGTTGTATGCAAGATCGGGTTAGTTTTTCCGAGTTAATTTAATTAACATATAAAACTTGCTATTTAGGATTTATGAAGATAAATCATGAAATAATTTTGCATGTTAAAAGTTTCTGGTCCTAAGTGATTTTTAGGACATTTTGGTTTATTTATGGATTTTTATTGTTCATTTTATATATTATTGGCATTAAAATGTGATTTTTATGATAAAAATGTCATTTTTGGACGAAAAAATAGCTAAACTTCGAATTTTTTAGTGGTTTTTGGATATGTTTTCACATATATTATCTACTGATGGCCTGTAAATTTTCATAATAAAATGAGTTGTTTTGCTCGAAATATGGATTTTTCAAGTTAAAATCGTATTTAAATGGGTAAATAGGTTAATATGAGTAATATTTCGAATCTGGTCATGGATTTTTTTTTTTGATAAAATGTAAGCTTTCATTAAATCAAAAAGAAGAGCGTGACCATACACCGTGTTGTTACGACCCACAATTGGGCCAGACTAAACACACAAAACAAACAAAAAGATACCAGCAAAGCCCAAGCCACAAATAACCCACCACAATCACCGACACTCACACAACTTACCCTATTTCATTCTAACAACAAAAATCAGGAGAGAGAGGGCAGCGGCAACATCTCAAGCTCCACACAATACATCATGGAAATTTAGTATGTTGTCACATGCAATTTTAAAAGATGTGTGTAAAATATTTGGCTATAATGAAGTCTTTATGCATGATTTATGAATTTTTGATTAAAAATCACATAAATAGTGACTTTAATTAGTAAAAATGCTAAAACATACTTCATGACTAAGGAAAAACATCACATGTTGCATTTTATCATATATTTCAGATCTAAAAATGAGAAGTTGGTAAAAATAATTTTTCTCATATTTTTATGGTCATAATTGTTAAAATCGATAAACCGCAACATTGTTTTTCTCGATAAATTTTCGAAATTTTTAACCTAAGTTTTGAATCATGGTATTTTTCCAGAATTTTCATGAGTTTAAATTTAAAATTTTGAAATTATTTGAAATTTTTATGATTTAATTTGAAGTTTATGACATAATTTTGTATTTTAGGTCCATTCATGAACAATATTAAGAAATCTACGTTAGTTATTGTCAAATGTTAGTGGAGACTAATTTTGAGTCCTAAGATGGTTAGGGTAATTAACTTGTACATAAATATGATTTTATGTAATTATTGTGATTTTAAAAGGTTAAATCACGCAAATCCGTAAAAACCGATTAATATACGATATTGGCTCCTTAAAGGCGATTTAGCATAAAATTGGGCATGTTCATACATATTATAATGCTGCATTTTAGTTATGATTGTTATATTTTAATTTTATGTAATTTTTGAATTATGTAATTTTACTTAGTATGGCCTTAGTTTTAATTGGTATTGCCCGAAATGTATGGGAATATCGATTCGGTTGTAATTTATTGTGATCTCGTATCACCGTTTTGTAATTTAATAGATTTAATTTTATTTTTAATTACAAATGTATAATAGGAAATTATGTAATTTATTATGTAATTTATTTATCCCGGAGTTCCTTGAAGACGGTGCCACTCGAGAAGGCGATCCATTAAAGAAAGTATTGCCTTGAAATGCGTGCCAAGACCGAAGTTCAAGGGACCAAAGGAGTTGGTTTCCAAATTTGTAATAGTTTATTAGATTTACTATTCTAGGAAGGTCATACTAGGATTTAATTTATGCTTTGCATTTTATTTATATGTTGCATGTATCGCTAAATCGCCATAACTAAACATGCATTTTAAATCGAGTTTATCGACCGTGTCAATTACAATTATCGTAGTTCACCGCTTTAGTTCACTTAAAACGTGATAGATAATAAATTGACATGACCTCTCGCTAAAAATAAACAATTGAGACTTAGCCTTACCAAAAAGTAGAAACCATGAAAACCTATTTCGTGAGGGAGTGCACTCGGCCACACCGGGGTACAAACCTTGTTACGTAGGGGAAGTGGGTGATAAATGTCTATCCACCGAATTTATGTTGATGAGGGATTTATTGGCTACACCGTGCCCAAGTTAATGTGGGTTTGGATCATGGACACATTTATTCGAAATTTGGATTGAGTTCAACGGAAGTATTCGTGACCGTAGTTGCATGTGTTCCGGGCTAAAGATAAATGTTAATGTAATTTTATCGACCAAGAGTTCTAAAAGTAGAATCGATTAAAGAGTTAATCCACCGAGTTATATTGATAAGGGATTTATCGGCCACACCGTGCCCAAGTTAATATGAATTTGGATCTTGGAATCATTTATCATAGTTGGGTAGAGGTCACTATGTAAATGCTTTACTTGTTATTTACAAGTATTAATAAAACGATAAATGTTAAGTTTTCCACTATTCCGTCATCATATTGTTCTATTTCTTTACCACAATTCATTTACGATATCATTTCGATTTTTGATTCAAATCTCCATTAAAACATCGTAACTAAAGACAAATATGAATTTGCTTCTAAAACCTCATATGAACCATTGCTAAGGATCTCTTGTAAAGAGTATAGATAAAAGTTATTCGTGATCAAAAGGGTTTTTGATTCTTGACTAACATATCTACTTACAATGAATTGTTTCTCATATGCTTAATTGAGTTAAGTACTTTGAAACGTTACATCATTTTGGTAACTAGATTTGTTTGAAATCAAAATTGACCAAAATACCGCAACCACTTCAATGAAAGTTTTAAGACTAAACTAATGAATTGAAGAGTAGTCTTCATGAAATTCAATTTTGCTTCTCTAAGCAAAGACTCGTTGAAATGAGTGGGATCATTCTCTTAAACCGTTAAGAAAAGGACGAAGTTCAAAGAAGTAAAATTAAGATGGAATTGATACAAGGTAATGTTAAAAGTAAAGTTATTGAGAATAACGATACTAAACCTATCAATCCCGACCGATAAAATTTCCATTGCCTTAATTGTTGGACGCTAGAAAGGAAACTACCCCAAATTATTGAAGAATCAACAAGTTAGTTGTGGGACATCTAATGGGACCTTCTTCTTTAAATGTTTATTTGATTGACATAAATTTTGCTAGTACTACTTCGTCAATATTAGAAACAGTGGAGGTTTTCATCATTATATTCGATACATAAGATGATTAGAATATGACGACTAGCAACAATGATGTCGAGAGATAGAGTCATTGTGTACTCAATCTAGTTTTGGGTTTATATATACTTTAATTATGACTATTAAGTGAATAAACTCTAGATAAGAATATAATTTTGTTAAGATACAAAAGAGGTTTCACTTTTGTGACCCTATACACCACGATTTGATGTATGGCTAGCCCATTATCAAGGTGATTATATTCTAAACCAAACTAGAATGATATATCATGCAGATGATGCAAGACTCAAATTGGTAACCCAAGATTAAACCTTAAATTCTCAAATGATGAACGTAAAGAGTTATCGAGTACTCTTGAAACCATTAGATTGTTAATGGTATATGCGTATCTTGTATTCAAGGCAAGATATCTCGTGTTTTTTGGTTGAAAAGGAGATCGAGGTTGTAAATCATTGATACATAATAGGTTGATCATTTTCTTTTACCATCAATTTAAGTTGACACCAATATGTTTACTTAATAAGGTAAAAAGAGAAATCTTTGAAGGAGTTCAAAGAGTTCCATGAATCACGAATAAGTCTTGATGGGATTATCAAAGTGAAGACTTTGATATAAGCCAAAGGAAATGTGATACAGTATCACAAATTAATCTCTCTTAGCACGCATTATGGGTTAATGTGTGGTTGGATAAAGAAATCAAATGCTATTCGATATGGTTTGGACTTCAATCAAGTTACTTTGAGTTACTTGATCCTTTTGGGGATTTTATCATTTTGTCTAAATTATTTTTCCACTAAATCTAAAACGAATCATATGAGATATGAAATGGTAGGGTACCATGTTTGTAAGTTTTCAAAAGAAACAAATCCTTACTATAATCACGAGTACAACGGGTTTGCGGCTCGTGAAGTTGCCTTTCTAGAATACAAGTTTATTTCTCGAAGACAGAGTGGGAAAAATTATTCAAGAGCCACAAAAGAATTGTATGTCGCAAGAAACTGGTCTTTCTTGGCTACATGAGACGTTTTGTACGTTTTGTGTAAGACGTTGTTTCTTCAAAACCTAGGAGGTTAAAGTCATCACTTGTTGAAGATGATGAATTCATGTTACTTTTAAGAAAGTAAAGAGCTTACAACTTAACAAAGAAATTGTTTGATTCAAGTTAATTACTTCTGGAAAGTAATGAACATATGACTTACATGAGAATGTTTAAGTCACAACTCAATACAAGGCTTAGAGCCATGAAAATCCGAAATAAAAGACTTGATTAGTGACAAAGGGTTTTGCACTAATAAAGAGAGATTTCAAAGCTTGATTGGTAGCAAAGAATTTTGCACTAGTTGAGAAGCTTAAGTCTAAGGATTGTATTTCATTATGATGAGATATATAGCGAGTGAATCCAAAAACTCACTTCTTCAAAGAAGAAATGTATTCGATACATGTTATGAGTTTTTGCAATCCTAAGATAATGTGCAACTTAAGAGATGGTCTTGAGTAGAACATAAATGAGTTGGAATCAATGATTTGATCATGGTATAAAAATTTTCCCGATAATTCGAGAAGTTGTGTTTATACATGAAGTTTAGTGGGAGTTACGGAAATTTTTAGTAGTCTTATATGTGGATGACACATTGATCATTGCGAATGATTTAAGACTTGGAGAAATATAATACATCTTTAATATCCAGATTTATGGAGATAAATCCACATGATATTAGCGTCAAATAAGAAGTCTTATGTTGATAAGATTCATGACTAGTTCAATCAAGATTGAACATATTTGATTGATTCCATTTGCTTCCGCTGCCGAATCAATTAAATAGGAAATAATGTATAACACTTCATATACTTTGAGTATGATGAATTGTTTAAAATCGAATTTAAGTAATAGTTACCAAGTAAGCCATAAAGATTACCCTTAAGTGCTTGCAGAAGCATTAAGGATGTAAAACAAAGTGTTTTTGATGCAATTTTGTGTAAGGGTGTTACACAAATGACAATTGACAATTGAGATTGCGCATGGTTTCCGACAAAACCATAATCAAAACACATCAGGATGGTTAAGATACCATTGTGGCTATGTTATTTAAGAAATTGATTTTCTAGAATCGTTCTAGGCAATAAAGAACAATGAGAAATATTTACAACGGAAATTGAGTACACTTGCAATCATGGGATGTGCAAGAGGAATGAGTCCCCACATTAATCGTGAAAACAAAGTGGGAGCTATTTTAAGGCAAGAAAGCCTATGTCTAGATTGGATCTAGACACGTACTCGGAAAGTTTTGTAATGCAAATGTATACATTACGAAAGGAAAACAAGTATGTAGCAAGGTTGAGCAGGGAATTGCTAAGACCTACTTACAATGCCTATTCATAGGCTTAACATGATGAGTCATGTCATTTCAATTGGATTGAGATGAACAACTACATATAAGATCAAATTAGATTATAGAATATGAAATAATAATCAGGCAATGACTATTCATATGTGATAATCGCATTTGTCGTTCGAGTTTTACTTTAAAACTCTTTTATTATACTTTGTTACATCCAAACGGGTTGTATGACGATATTGAACCCCGTTAAAGTGAACCCGGATTAACATAGTATTTGCCCATAGTCACTTGTATGAGGTGACGTCTCGAAGTGACTAGAGTGTGATGCGATTGATGGCAAGTTCAGTGCCATACAGTCATGTGAGATGACTAGTCGATCACATAGGCAGACTGTTAGAAACGCTTTGTCGGGCAATGACCGCTTATAGAGTTCTGGCAAATTTATATAGCCTGGTCGTGGCGAGAGCTACTATAGTATTCTAATGAGTCGATTCTTCTGACTAAAGACTGTTCGCCTAAGATGGCACAGTTTCAGATTAGCTTTGATTTTTGTTACTACGACCTTCGTAAATGGGGTCAAATGGGCATATTTTGGGTTATAATGGTTGTGGCTAGTCGAAGGGAATAGTGCGATAGGAATTGTCCACCCCTTTGTCAGGGTTAAAACAATATATCAGAGCCACTCGAGGAGTAATGAACTGGAAATACGTGGCCACGCTCGGAAGGTATCTATGGTAGATAATTCCGGTCAAATCAGTTATTCTCCAGATCGAGGAAACCACTCTTGATATGATCACTTGCAAGTACGACCTGAAAGACACCTTGCATTGAGTGGGAGATAGTAATAGAACAAGAGAATTGGTGACGCACACTTGTCGAGGACAAGTGGGAGATTGTTGGAGTGTCCCCGACAATAATGCGATCACAATTGTCGATCATGATGATCACATGTTTAAATCTCATTTTTAAGAATACGTAAGGGATGACTCATTATATAGTCAACTGATCAACATTAATCGGTAACGATTGGCTTGCTAGAGTTTGACGTTACTGTCGTGGGACGGTGGTGGTCAGTTGATCCCTTAAGGTCACACCTAAAGGATGATGCCCTAATCTGTAAAATTGATTAATTATATGACGATACAAGTTAATCAATTCCTTAAAATTGAACAATTCAATTTGAGAGAGAGAATATTGATATCTTATTGTAATGGGATTAAATAAGATTTATTTTAGTAATAAAAATGCTTTATTACTAAAATTGCTTATTGTTTGAAAAACGATAGAGATAAGAATGAATGGTTAATTATAATTACAAGATGTTGTGAATTATAATTAAATGAACCATTTTATTTATGTGATCAAGTATCACTAGTCAATTTGTTGAATGTAATTTAATTAATTTATAAAATGATATTTATGTGATAAATATGCATTAAAATTAATTAATAACATGTAGCATACTACATGTGACATATTGTGTGACAAATGACAAATTGACAAAATAAAATGGTAGTCCATTTTATGAATATGGACCGAAATAAAGAGGGTTTGGTGGATGGTGGTAGTTTATTTTAATAAGCTAAAATAACACCATCATTACACTACTTACCTAGCCTTATATGCCTAAGGTTTAGATAAGAACAAAAGTAAAAAGAGAAGAACCATATATTGGTCCTCCACCTCCCCATAACCGTGCCCCTCTTGGTCATTAGAGAAATTTTTATTCTCTACTCATTCAACACATGCATGTTCATTCATTTTTACATGCATCTTTCTCTCTACTCCTTCATCTTTTCTCTAAAACTTGAGAAATCTTGATTCAAATTGTTCAATCACATTACTAATATTATTAGTGTAATATATGAGTATTAGTAATCAATTTTAAGGTAAACTACTAAACAAATATCTAGCACATATTATTTAGTAGAGATAAGGGATAATCTTGGGTGCAATCAAGAGGAGTGACTTCTATACTTGAAGTCTTTGGAGGATCATCCTATTACTCTTCATAGCTCAAGAATAAGTGAAGGTAGGAGACCTTACTTGTGCCCATAAACCGAAATATTCAATGTAAGGAACCGGTTTTCCTCTACACTTATTTATATGTTTTGCATGCATAAGATCTTTAAGTTTTTATGACTAAAACTTTAAACTAAAATATGTGATATTTAAAATATGATTTCTTACAATGTCATGGGAGATTTGTCAGTGCAGCCTGATCTTTATGATGATATTCGAGGTAAACAGGCGTTGGATCCTAAGATGGTAGAGTGGAGAGCTAGAGTAGAGAAAGGGACAGTGTCTAGATTCTCTATTCATTCAGATGGTAGTTTGAGGTTCGATGGGAGGTGGTGTGTCCCTAATGATGAGGAGCTCAAAAAGACAATCATGATAGAGGCACATTGTACACCATATTCAGTACATCTAGGTGGTGACAAGCTATACAAGGCTTTAATGAACACGTTTTGGTGGCCTGGGATAAAGAAAGAGACAGCTGAGTTTGTGGCCCGTTGATTGACATGCCAGAGAGTTAAAAGGGAACAGCGACGACCACAAGGTAAGATTCAGTCTTTAGAGGTACCTGAGTGGAAGTGGGAATCCATTTCTATGGATTTTATCGTGGGTTTGCCGAAGAGTCAACAGGGTAACAACATGATATGGGTAATAGTGGATCGATTGACCAAGTCAGCTCATTTTGTGCCAATGAAAGATACATGGACTAAGGCACAATTAGCTATGGCTTATCGGAAGAATGTGCTAAAGTCGCATGGGGTCCCTAAGGACATAGTATCTGACAGAGATGCGAGATTTATCTCAAGGTTTTGGAAAGAGTTGCAGGAATCTTTGGAAACAACTTTGAAGATGAGTACAGCATTCATCCTGCGACAGATGGTCAGATAGAGAGAACGATCAAGACTCTTGAGGATATGTTACGAGCTTGTGTGATGGACTTTGGTGGTAGCTGGGAACAGAGGTTAGATTTGATAGAGTTTTCTTACAACAACAGCTATCACACTAGTATTGGCATGGCACCGTTTGAGGCCTTATATGGGAGGAGATGTAGGAGTCCGATTTGTTTGGACGACAGTGCTGAGGCAGTGGTTCTAGGACCAGAGATGGTACATGAGATGGTTGAGCAGATTAAGATGATCAGGGAAAGGATGAGAGCGGCTCAGGATAGGCAAAAGAGTTATGCAGATCTACATCGCCGGGATATAGAGTTTCAGGTTGGAGACAAGGTTCTTCTGAAAGTGTCTCCTATGCGTGGGGTTATGAGATTTGGGAAAAAAGGCAAGTTGAGTCAAACGTTCATAGGATCTTATGAGATCTTAGACCGGGTTGGAGAGGTTGCTTATCGTTTGGCTTTACCAGCTGCGTTGGAGAGAGTGCATAATGTGTTTCATGTGTCCCAGTTGCGCAAGTATGTGAGTGATCCATCACATGTGTTAGAGGCAGAGACCATATAGCTAGATGAGTCCTTGTCTTATCTTGAGGTGCCTAAGCAGATTCTTGACCGGAAGGTTAGGAAGACTAGGAGTGCTGAGACAGTTTTGCTTAAGATCCTTTGGTTTAATCATGTGGTCGAGGAAGCTACGTGGGAGGCAGAGGAGGCCATGAGAGAGCGTTACCCTTTCCTTTTTGATCAGGTATGTATGGTTACGGGGACGTAACCTTATTTCTTTTAGGGGGGTAGGAGATGATCGCAAAGAGTTTTTAAGAGTTTTTACACCCTTTTTGTGTTGTGTCGGTATGTCTTGTAGTGGTTGAGTCGGGTTGAGTTTGGTTGGTAGCATGTTTTTATGTTGGATTTTATGTTGGTTGTTGTGTCAGGAGTGTGGTAGTGTGTTTTGTTTTGTTGTGGGTTGAACTTCGGGGACGAAGTTCTTTTTAAGGAGGGAAGACTGTAATACTACGGTCTTATGAGTCTTTGGGTACTCTATCGAGTGGGCCTTACTCTGTCGAGTAAGGGTGTTTTGCAGTTTAAAACAGTTTCTGACCTGTAGGGTACTCGATCGAGTAGGCGGCACTCGATCGAGTACGTCAGTTACTCGATCGAGTACGTCAGTTACTCGATCGAGTAGCCCGGTTTACGGGTAATGTTTTGTCGGGTTTTGTTAATAATGCGAATTAGTATTTAAAGCTTCCCATCACTTTCATAATACACTTTTTACAAACTTAATTACTTTGAAAATAGATTGCAACCTACGTACTTCACATCTTTCACATTATTGACAAATCCCGGAGCTTGGGAGGTCGGAATTCATCATTCTTTACATTCATGTGATCCTTGCGTCGAGGGTAAGATCTACGTACTGATTTTATGGTATCTTGTTAAGGTTGTTTAAACCCTAATTTGGGGGTTTGAGGGTTTTGTTGTCTTTTATGATTGTTAGTAATTGTATGATCATATGTTAGGAGGAGGATTCGTAGAGGAGGCCTTTTGATAATAGCTGTTGAGACCGTCTGATTGTATTGCATTCGAGGTAGGGTTTCCGTACTCAGTATTAGTCACATGATGTGTTGGTTGTGCTTTGTGATTGTTAAATATTATCATACGTGTATTGTGACGGTTGTTGGTTTTGATTGTTGATAGTAGTTGTGGTTGATTGTATCTGTCTGTGTTCTTCGGGGTGCGTCCCTGGCTGAGTGGAGTCACTTGCGGGAGTGGCTTCACGCCCATTATTCGCCTTCTGTGGAACCCACCACAGAAGGGATGTGCACATTAATGGATTTGGGTTTATCGCTCGACGGAGATGAGCGGGGCTTAGGTGGGAACGGCCTGCGGTCCCCCATCGGCGGCGAGGAGTAACTGTTGCGATGGGTACTACGGGGGCTACACACTTTAGTGTGTAGTCAATATTGTGGAGTTGGTGATGGAGTTCGGAGTATGTCCGTGACGACCGATTTGTGTTGTTTGTTGTATTGTTGAGTTATATAAATTGTGTGATTAGTCTCGACCCGTTTATTGTTTTAAAACTGTGGTGATCCATTCGGGGATGGTGAGCAGTTGTTGAGCAGGTATGAGTCGAGATACATGGGATAGCTGGGATGTGTCACCTTCAGATGATAGAGTCTTCCGCTGTAGCTTGAGTAGTTTGTCAGACATTTCATTTAGTTGATTAGACAGTTGTTTTGAGAACATGTAACCCTTATTTTGGGCAGTTGGTTTTGGATTGTATTTATTCACTAAACTTATACTTTTTAAATGTTGTTTCGTTATTGTCTTATGATTATCATTGCCTCGGGAAACCGAGATGGTGACATCTTTATACCTTAGTGGTCCTGGTAAGGCACTTTGAGTATGGAGGTGTCACAGGTTTATCACGCAATAAAACCGTTGTTAAATATTGACATTTAATTAAATAAGATAACGAAATGAACCGTTATCATAGATAATATTTAACAACGGTTTTGGAACCACTAAACCGTTTTCAATAGTAAACTAGGACAACGGGTTTGAAACCGTTATTAATATCTAATAACGGTTTCTTAAATTTATACGCGTTGCCATAAACATAATTAACAACAGTTTTATAACGGTTATTGAGTAGTGATAACGGTATTATAGATCCGTTATTGATGTTATATAATGGTCATACAACTGTGGTATATATTTAACAACAGTCGTTGCAATAACGGTTCCGTGTTTCTATTTAATAACGGTAATTGCATTATTTGTCTAATAATGAATGTCTTATTTGGCGTAATGGTTAGGAACTCTATTTAATAAATAACAAGCCGTTAACATAGCTTCATCCCAAAAACCATCACTCAAGCCCGAGTAGGATAACATAGAATTAACCATCTCCTTTAGAATACGATTTTTCCTCTCCGCTACACCATTTAGTTGTGGTGTATACGGTGGAGTAACCTCATGCACAATGCCACATGAATTAAATAACATAGGATCATAATACTCTTCACCTCGATCGTTGCACAATCTTTTAATCATAATAGATTGTTGTAATTCTACCTCACTTTTAAATATTTTAAACTTTTCAAGGGCCTCATCTTTAGTTGACAAAAGATATATATATATAACAAAATCTGGAATAATCATCTATGAAAGTTACAACATAGTTTTTATTCCCTAAAGATGGTGAAGACTTAAAGTCACACAAATCACTATGAATTAAATCCAAGACAAGTGAACAACTATGAATAGTCTTAAAAGGCTGTCTTGTAATTTTATTCATCATGCAAGTTTTACACTTTTGAACATTAGAATCAAAAGGTGAAATTAAACCAAGTTTAGACATATTAATCATCCTTTTAAAGTGAACATGTCCATGTCTAGCATGCCAAAGATATGGAACATTTTCATTATGACTAACCATGAAATTAGAAGCAACATCATGCATTTTATTCATAATATTTAACATAAACATTCCATTACATAAATATCCAAATCCTACAAATGTACCACATTTACTTATTACATATTTATCCGACTCAAACACTTGCCTATAGCCATACTTTGACAAGATACCTCTGGAAACTAAGGTTTTCCTTATTCCGGGTACATGAAGTCATGAAGAACATCATAAAGATGAATAGATTTCCCGGAACTAAATATTAACACTACTACACCACGACCAAGTATTGGAGTTGTTGATTCGTTGCCCATATAAACAATTGAACCGTCATTAACCAGTTCATAAGTCTTGAACCATCTACGATCCTTGCACACATGCTTTGTAGCACCCGAATCAATCCACCATGCAATCTCATCATCCTACACATAGAATGCCTCAGAAATTATTGGTATATAATTTACAATTTGCTTAATACCATTGTCAAAATTTTGACCTTGATGAGTAGGAGGACCTTTGTCCTTAGACACTTGCCCGGATTTGTTCTTATAATTAGAACCCTTCTTGTTATTCTTCAACCAACAATCATTTTTAAAATGGCCGGTCTTACCACATATCCAACAAGCACCCTTGGGTTTCTTGTTAGTGTCATCATTAGTGTTAGACATGGGGCGTTTTTTCCCTTTGAATCCCTTAGAACTTTCACCTACTTCCATCATATTGATTGAAGATTGTTCCATAGTTTCCTTGCTCTTGCCCTTAGTACCCTCTTGCGCTCTAAGAGACTCCTCTATGCGCAAGTGCTCCCCTAGTTGTACAATAGACAACTCCTCTTTCTTATGCTTGAGCATATGCTTGAAATCCTTCCAAGAAGGAGGCAATCTGTCAATTATACTTTACACCGAAATGGACTCATCCATTTCCATCTTGTGTTGGGCAAATTGTCCAAATATCCGGAGCAATTCATTATATTGCTCCATTACCGGCCTTGAGTCCGTCATCTTATAGTTCATGAAATTGCCTACAAGAAACTTCTTACTAGAAGCATCTTCGGCCATGTATTTAGACTCTAATTCATTCCAAAGTTCTTTTGCCGACTCATAATTTTGATAGACATCAAGTAAAGAATCAGACATACCATTTAGAATGTGTCCCCGACAAATGTAATCATCATTTTCCCACTTGAGACGATTGCGGGCTTCCTCCATTGTTTCATCATCTCGATGCTCCGGCATTGGGGTACTTACGACATACACAACCTTGAGGGTGGTGAGTAGGAAATGCATTTTCTTTTGCCATCTCCTAAAATCAACCCCTTCAAATTTCTCAAGTTTTCCAAATTTGGATGTCATTTCCTTAACATTCGACATTGTCAAAATCAGTAAATACTTTCTAAGAATGTTGTATAATTGTATAGGGTGTTTGACAAATCGAACTTGGATAACTTGATGATCACGAAATATATCATTTTCCTTAGAAAGTATTTCTACCCTATTACGCCTTTGGGTTACAAGAAATCTTTCGTAGGATAATGCATCAAATTCCCCTCTTGTTCTAAGACAAAAAAACAAGAGAAAACTTATGAAGTTTTTATTTTGTTTGTTATGCAAAAATCTGAATAGTAAAGTTTGTTTTATTATTTTTCTAACCTTTCGTCTTGCATCCTTTGTGTGTGTGTGTGTGTGTGTGTGTGTGTGTGTGTGTGTGTGTGTGTGTGTGTGTGTGTGTGTGTGTGTGTGTGTGTGTGTGTGTGTGTGTGTGTGTGTGTGTGTGTGTGGAGAGAGAAGAGATCATGTAAGGCCATGATATATATTGAGTCCATAAGTTCTATTATGAGCCATTGGATGGAGGGAGATGGAGGGATGAGATGAACCCACCCAAAGTCATTATAGAAGCTAATTAACACACTTTATTAATCCACCCTAATTAACCACTAATTTACTATATATTTGTTTTCTACCCACCCATTTCTCTCTCATCTCACACATTTCACTCTTCTCTTCTCTCAAAACCTCAATAAAAAAAACCCAAAAAATCCAAATAAATAAAAAACCCAAAAAATCCAAATAAATAAAAAAAACCCAAAAAATCCAAATAAATAAAAAAAAAAACCCAAAAAATCCAAATAAATCATTCATTTCTCTCTTCTTCATTCACCACCACCCACCACTATCCCACCCGACACCACCCACCGCCCACACCTCTACTTCCACCACCGCCGTCGGTAAATTATACAAACTCGTTTTTTTTTTTTTTTTCCAGATTTTGTGTCTCGGTTTTTTTCGTCACTTTTTTTTTTTTTTTTTTCAGATTTTGTGTTAAATTTGTTGTTTGTGGTCGGTTTATTCTATTTGTTAATTTTTGTTAGTTTTTGTTGTTATTTATTCTTTTCAATCTCTTCTTGTTATACGTTTTTTTTTTTTAAAAAATTCGGTTTTTAAATATCGTTTTTTTTGGTGATATATTTTATTTCATCTAAGATCTACTAAAATATTTTTCATAAAATTTGTTGTTAAATTTTTTATATCAAAATGATATAAATTGACTAAAGTTATACAAATAAGGACTAAAGTTATACAAAAATGGTCTAAAGCTATACAAAAATTGACTAAAGTTATACAAATAAGGACTAAAGTTATACAAAAATTGACTAAAGTTTTACAAATATGGACTAAAGTTATACAAATAAGGACTAAAGTTATACAAATATGGACTAAAGTTATACAAATAAGGACTAAAGTTATACAAAAATTGACTAAAGTTATACAAAAATGGCCTGAAATTATACAAATAAGGACTAAAGTTATACAAAAATTGACTAAAGTTATACAAAAATTGACTAAAGTTATACAAATATGGACTAAAGTTATACAAAATTTGACTAAAGTTATACAAAAATGGACTAAAGTTATACAAAAATGACCTAAAGTTATACAAATAAGGACTAAAGTTTAGTCAATTTTTGTATAACTTTAGTCAATTTTTGTATAACTTTAGTCATTATTTGTATAACTTTAGTCCATATTTGTATAACTTTAGTCAATTTTTGTATAACTTTAGTCCGATTTATGTATAACTTTACTCCATATTTGTATAACTTTAGTCCATTTTTGTATAACTTTAGTCCATAATAGTATAACGGTCATTTTTGTATAACTTTAGTCCAAATTTGTATAACTTTAGTCCAAAATTGTATAACTTTAGTCCATAATAGTATAACTTTAGTCTAAATTTGTGTAACTTTAGTCAAAAATTGTATAACTTTAGTGCATAATAGTATAACTTCAGTCATTTTTTGTATAACTTTAGTACAAATTTGTATAATTTTAGTCCAAAATTGTATAACTTACACAAATTTGTCAGTGAAGTTGCATTGTATAACTTAAGTCATTTTTTGTATAACTTTAGTCCAAATTTGTATAACTTTAGTTCAAAATTGTATAACTTTAGGAATATAAATTCAGATTTGAAACCAACACAATAAGAAGATGAGATTAAAGTTACTTTCGTCATATAGTCTGTAACTTTAATGTTTGAAGTGTATAAATTTAGTCGTAAATAGTGTAACTTTAGTAGCAGATAGTATAACTTTAGTTATATTTACATATAGTTTTGAAAATTCAAAATAAAAAAAGTGATGAAAGTTGAGAAGAAGAAAACTAGATCTGAAAACTAATAATAAAAAAATAACCAAATAACAATAACAAAAAAAACCCCATAATAACAAAAACCAAAAAAACCCATAATAACAAAAACCCGCTAATCTAACAAAAAAACTCGTAAATCTAACAAAAATACCAAATATAAAAATAAAACCAAATAACAATAACAAAAAAATAAATAAATAACCAAATCTTGATTCGTCAAAAAAAATTAACAATGAAAAATTTATATATCGTGTGTATAACTTTAATCCACGCAATGTATAACTTTAATAGACAATATGTATAACTTTAGTCATAAAAATTGTAACTTTAATGTTTCGAGGGTCAAATTTTAGTCGTAAATAGTGTAACTTTAATGTTTCAAGGGTATAACTTTAGTCATAAAATGTATAACTTTAGTCGTAAAATACAACCACAAACCAAATTCTCAAAAAAAATTAATAGTGTAACCAAATTCTCAAAAAAATTATATATCGTGTGTATAACTTTAATGCACGCAATGTATAACTTTAATAGACAATATGTATAACTTTAGTCATAAAAATTGTAACTTTAATGTTTCGAGGGTCAAATTTTAGTCGTAAATAGTGTAACTTTAATGTTTCAAGGGTATAACTTTAGTCATAAAATGTATAACTTTAGTCGTAAAATACAATAATAAATAAAGTACGGAGGGAGTGAAATTATACTCAATAAACAAATCTTTAAATAAAAAATAAAAAGACAACACAACAAAAACCATAGAATTGACAAAAGACAAAAACATTGACAAAACACAGTAAAAAAAAGACAACACATGAAAAGACAAAAGACAAAAACATGAAAAGACAAAAAAGCAAAAACATGAAAAAAAAAAATTGACAAAACAGCAAAAACCATCGAAACCCAGCAAGAAACGAAATCGAAAACCCGCAAAAAAGGGAGTGGAGTGGTGGTGAGTTGCGGCGGAGGTCGTGAATCAGGGAGAAAAGGGTGGTGTCGAAAAAACCCACCATACCCAGATCTGAATTTTTTTTCGGCGCTGGTTGGAGGTTGTAAGGTCGGTGGCAGGAGGTTGTGAGGTCGGAAATGGTGGTGGGCTGGGGGCTTGCAGATCCGAGAGAAGGAGAAAGAGGGAGGCGGCAGAAGGAGGTCGTGGTGGTTTTTGGTGGTAATTTTTTTATTGTTGGTGTGGTGTGGTGTGGTGGTAGAGAGCGTGTGGTGTGGTGGAGGTCGTCAGTGGTGGTATCGGCGTGCGGTGGTTGAAGCCGGGCTAGGAGATGTGGTGGGTGGTTTGGTTGGTGAGCCGTGGGTGATGAGGGAGAGGTTGTTTTTCTTGGTTTTTTTTTTTTTTTTTTTTCAGTTTGGTTTTTTTTTTTTGTTTAGAGAGGGTGGGAGGAAAATGAGAGAGAAAGAGTGAATGAGAGAAGTGAGAGAGGATGAGTGAATGAGGAAATGAGTTGGGAGATTAGAATGGTGGAAGAGTTATACAAAATTAGGAGGAGTTATACAGATATAGGGAGGGAGATTAGGGAAGCTCATTTGTGACCCTTGAATGAGATGTAGATGATGTTTGGCCTAGTTTATGTGAAATAACTTTTACTTTCTAGAATGAGTTTTTTCATAAACTACTTTTTGAAAAAATTGTGATTGTTTGGCCTAAATTTTGTAAAAGTAGTTTCTTAACAAATTTATGTGTTTGGCCTAATACTGCTTTTTAGTTTTTTTTTAGTTTCCATAATACTAAGAGTTTTTGGGAGAAGTAGAAGCAGAATCATCAATTTGGTGCTTCTATTTCTAGTTGCTTTTTATTAACCGACTTTTCAAAAGTAGTTTTTATCTCCTAAATTATAGTGTTTGGCTCAACTTCTACTTTTACAATTAGAAAAGCACTTAGAAAGCTTGGCCAAACACCCCCGTAATCTCATCCCTCCATCCCTTCCATCCTAAGGTTCTTATAAGGACTTAGGGACTCATAAGATGTAAGGACCTTATAAGAACCCTTCTCTCTCTCTCTCTCTCTCTCTCTCTCTCTCTCTCTCTCTCTCTCTCTCTCTCTCTCTCTCTCTCTCTCTCTCTCTCTCTCTCTCTCTATATATATATATATATATATATATATATATATATATATATATATATATATATATATATACTCATGCAATGTAAACGAGAAAACGAAAGGTAGTTATCATCCAAACGGAACATAAAGACAAGTATGAAACAATGCAACACGGTTCATAGAACCCGATAAGCATCACGCACCCTGATCGGGGTTAGTGTCCCCGATCGGGGACGTAGCTTTCCCAATTTACGTGTATAAAATTTGTTGAAACTTGGCTATGCACCATCAACCCCGATCGGGGCTAGCAACCCCTATCGGGGTTAGCCTATTTTCCATTTTTCGAGCTACGATAACATCGACTAATTTGCATTGTAACTTATTATTTAAAATTGCAAATTAAAACTCGTTGATATGAGCGTGTACTCCACACTCCCTAACCCATATTATAACGGTCGAACTTGCTACAATTTTTTGCCAAATCCCGATTGCATTCAAATGATATCGTGATTAACTTAAATCACCAACAAACTGAGATTTTTTTGATCTTATATATCGATAAAAAGCGATAAGGTAAATCAAGTGTTGTGAATGTAGTGGAGCGCGGGTAACCCTCAAACCATGCAATGACATGAATTGCGAGGTCCCGAGTTTGACTCCATACATGAGCAGTATGTGATTATTGCACGGGGACTTTGGTGCGTTAAAAGAGAGTGTCGGCTACCGTCTTGGGCGCGTATCTCTCGGGGGAAAAGCTAATAAGGTAGGCTTTAAATTTAAAAAAACTAATAAAGACTAACCAACCAATACCGTGACACCCTCAAAACCAACACCATCCAATTCACAAACCAACATACATGCCATTCCCGCCGCACCACCCCCACACCTCATCAGCCTTATGATCGGCACCTAATACGCCCCGACTCCTCCATAATCCAAACTATTACCTTTTAGTAATTATTGTGTGATAGACAAAATGATCATTTTATGTTAAATAATAACCATTTTCCGTTAAATCGTGACCACCTTAAAAACAAGCGTTTATTATTATTATTATTATTATTATTATTATTATTATTATTATTATTATTATTATTATTATTATTATTATTATTATTATTATTTTTATTATTATTTTTTTTAATTATTATAAAAGGATGCGTTGACTTTCATTAAAAGAAAAATAAAAGTTTACATGAAATTAGTGGGGAGCCGAGAGACAACTACGGGCTCCCACACTTTAGCAATAGCAAAGCTAAGTCTAGTAAAAATGTAAGCGACCACCCGAGCCCCGCATCCGAGATACCGAGAATTTATGGATCCGCTTGAGCAAGGCAACAACATCCGAACTCGGCTCCCAAGTGAAAGAAAGAGAAAGAAAGGAAACCATAACCGCTATCGCGCACAAATCCTCATACTTAGCACACTTCCGCCGAGCGATATCGGCGACAACCGGCCGGACACAAAATCGTCATCCCAGTCTAAGTCAAAGGAGAAGAAACCGTCAAGTCAACGCACACATCACGCCCCCTGTCCCTCCACTTTAGTGCATTTCCCCTCACAAAACCACACTTCACCCTCCTCTTTCATCAACTGAGCCACCATTACCATCCAATCCACCAATCACAATTTCGTCCAAAAGTCCAAATTATACACAAATTCGACATTGAATATATGCAAAGAGAAATCCAAATTCTATGAACTTAAATCATAAATTCAACCCAAAAATCCGCTTCAAATTTGTCGAAATTACAACATACTTAAAGAAAGCCCAAATTGACATCTTTCCCCTATAATTAATTTATGAACTCTAATTGAAAATTCTCCCCAAATTAATATGGGGCTTAAGGTTTCAGAAGCACACACCCACTATATATTGGCGGTGGGTGAGGCCGTGAGGGTCACTTACGGCGAGGGTCACGATGACGCTAGCTGCGGTGAGGTGGTTGTACACCGTTGGAAACGAATGAAAACAAGGGACGAAAAAGGAGAATGTGGTTCGCTAGAGAGGAGAAAGGGACAACAATGGTGATGAGAAGAATAATGGGTGTCGGAGGTAGGGCTGAGCAAAATAAACCGAACCGAATTTTTAAACCGAAACCGAACCGATAATCGAATTAAGAAACCCGATAATTCGGTTTTTTTCCGGTTCGGTGCCCGAACCGGTTTTTTTGGGGGAAATCCGGTTCGGTTTCGGGTCCTAAAAAAGCAAAACCGGTTTACTTTTTTTTCGAAAAAAAACAATAAGAAAACGACTTAAAATAAACAAAGATGTGTGATTTGGTTGAATTAATGGGGATGCACGAAGGTTTACGTAGGAATTTAAGAGTTAGGATGGAGAGGTGGGTTGAAAAGCGTCAATTTGGGGTAAAAAAAGTTAAAACCGGTTTATAAATTCGGATCCGTGTAACCGGTTTTCGGATCCGGTTTTTAAATTGCTAAAAATCCGGCTAACCGGTTTAAAACCGGGGCGGTTTCGGTTTTGGAAAAAACCTGTTTTTGAAAACCGCTAACCGAACCGGTTTTCAAATCCGGTTTGGTTAACCGGTTTTGCTCACCCCTATTTATGACTACCCTTTCCCTCCACTTTAGTGCATTTCCCCTCACAAAACCACACTTCACCATCCTCTTTCATCAACTGAGCCACCATTACCATTCAATCCACCAATCACAATTCCGTCCAAAAGTCCAAATTATACACAAATTCGACATTGAACATATGCATAGAGAAACCCAAATTCTATGAACTTAAATCATAAATTCAACCCAAAAACCCGCTTCAAATTTGTCGAAATTACAACATACTTAAAGAAAGCCCAAATTGACATCTTTCCCCTATAATTAATTTATGAACTCTAATTGAAAATTCTCCCCAAATTAATATGAGGCTTAAGGTTTCAGAAACACACACCCACTATTGGCGGCGGGTGAGGCCGTGAGGGTCACTTACGGCGAGGGTCACGATGACGCTAGTTGCGGTGAGGTGGTTGTACATCGTTGGAAACGAATGAAAACAAGGGACGAAAAAGGAGAATGGGGTTTGCTAGAGAGGAGAAAGGGACAACAATGGTGATGAGAAGAACAATGGGTGTCAGAGACTCGGAGGCGTGAATGGTGGTGGGGATAAGGGAAAAAACAGGGGCAGTGCATGCAGTGGTGGTGTATATATTGGTGGTCGGAAATGGCAAAAAACGAAGTGGGAATGGTGCTTTTGTGGATTGCCATTATTAGACAGAAAAATATTTAACCTGACTAGTAGGTAAACGGTTTTCCAAGTGCAATATGAGAAAAATGGATTAATAATACTTCCTCCAATCCAATTAAACTACCCACTTGCTTTTGGGTGGTCTTCAAGGCGACACTTTGACCGTATTTTTCTTCCTTTGTAGATAGTTTTTTTTGCAAAAAATATAATTTATGAAAGATATTTTCATAATACAACGAAATATGTAAATTTTATCCAGGGACGACCCATAGCATGAGCATTTCGGCTCGCTGCACCGGGCCCCAACAGCGTTTGGGGCCTCATTTGGAAACAATTGCCTATTTAGTTGAATTACATGTAAACGTCCTAAATTAATAGATTGGGTTTGTTTGGCAGAGTGGTAGAGGCAGGTAAAGATAATGACGGTTGGGGATCGATTCCCATAGCTATTATCCTTTTTGGGTGATTTCCTTGCATAATGTTGTGAGATAAAATAATTCCCACCATATGGTTACTTGAAAAATAATTCTCACCATATAGTTAAGGTAGGATTGGATAACCCAATGTAAAAGGATCGGAAAGAACATATACTTGGATTTTCTATAAGTATTGTCTTGCAAGAAAATTATTCCCTATATATTGATACTTTAATTTTTATTTATTTTTTAATTTTAAGAAGACATATTTAGGTATATATTATAATTATTTGACATATAATATTATATAATAATAAAATTTAAATTATAATTATGATAGAAGAATTTAAAATATTTTATTTTATTTGAGTATATTAATATTAGTTTAAAAACAACTTTTTCATAGATTTATTTTGTGTGCCCGATATATCTTTTCATCATTTTCTTTTTGCAACCGTTAGTTTTTTTTTTTTTTTTTTTTTTTTTTTTTTTTTTTTTTTTTTTGCAATAAGCCAAACATTTTTTATTTTTTTACAATTCACACTTGATGTATGGCTTATTGCAAAAAAAAAAGATGAATTATAACTCGGACATGTACTACCTTCGATGTTAAATTTTAATCAGACTATTTCGGACACAAAATATAAATAAAGCTATGAAAAAAGTACGAGTATTTTTTACGTAATATTAATACACATAAATAAAAAAACATTTTTAAATTCTTTTATCATAATTGTAATTAGAAATTAAAGTAGCAATATGTAGGGAATAATTTTGTTTACAAGACAATACTTACGGAAAATTCAATTTTATTGTTTTTTCCATTCCTTAGCTTTGGATTATCCTATCCTAGCTTAACTATATGGTGAGAATTATGTTTCAAGTAGCTATATGATGAGAATTAATTTATCTCTTAGCATTATGTAAGGAAATCACCCATTATTTTTACATACTTTATTTTTTGTTGTTTTCATGCCCTTCACTTCCACGAACAACTTAACCTTGTCCAACGGACAACTTAGCTTATTTGACCAAAGTAGCTTATTTGACCAAAATTTCAGCTACCTGATTTTTTTGCAAGTATTTGGCAAGTAACTTATTTGGTCAAATAAGGTACCTGAAATGAAATACTACCTCAGGTAGCATTTGAGAAATCAGGTACCTGAAATGCTTTATTTTCCATTTTTTACCCTTTTATTCTATAATATTAAATAATTTTCAAATCCTTTTACGTCATTTTACCAAAATCAACTACCTTTTCAGTTAGTTTGCAAAACACATTTTTATATAATCGATTACCTTATCACTCATAATTTTCAGCTACCTTATCGATTCCTTTTCGAGTTTGATTAGCTTTTTCGGTTTTACTACCTTTTCAGTTTCAAATTTACCTTTTCGGGTAGTTTTGCTAAATGAGCCTTAGTTGATGAATTTGATGACTCGACTTCGCACACTTAATATTCTTTCGATCTTTTAATTAGTCTAAATTTATCATTTTGCTTCAGTTCTTTCTTTTAATCTCTTTAGTGGTTATCGTCCGTAAGTTTTAAAAATCATTTGTATGAATTTAATCAAATGGTAATTATTGAATGAGACGGTCTCATACTATGAGAAGGTCCTATCATGTAAACGAACCGTCTCAGGATGTAAGACCGTCTTATTATATAATTTGTGTTAACCAAAATAATACGAGTATGATTATAGTTTATGATTAAAATCAATTCATTGGCGTGTTTTATCCTATTCACATAATTAAAGAGTTTGAATACTGCACCCTCCTCAGATATTAAGGGTTTAATTTTCTTATTACTATAAGAAAAATACGAGGTTATCATCAAAAGGGCCTCCGAGTAATATTTGGAACAGGGCCTCAACATTCAATTGGCCGCCCCTGATTTTATCGTTCAAAGTTTTATATTTTTCTGTGGGTTAACGGTCAAACTTACCATAAACTTTTCAAAGTTTAATCTCCAAAAAGCAAGTGGGTAGTTTGGATTGGATTGGAGGGAGTACAATTTATTCTAAGGCTCCGTTTGGCAAGACATTTCAGGTACCTAATTTGGTCAAAGTAGATTATTTGAACAAAATTTCAGGTACCTTATTTTTTTGTAAGCGTTTGACAAGTAGCTTATTTAACCAAATAAGCTACCTGAAATGAAATGCTACCTAAAGTAGCATTTAAGATTTCAGGTACCTGATTTAATTTTTCTGTTTTTACCCTTTTAAATCTATACTATTACATAATCCTCTCATATCCTTTTACGTTATTTCATCAAAATCAGTTACATTTTCAGTTAGTTTGTCAACACTTTTTTATATAATCAGATACCTTATCGGTTCCTAATTTTCAGCTACCTTATCAGTTACCTTTTCAGTTTTCAGTTAACTTTCCGGTTTTCAGCTACCTTTTCAGTTCTCAGCGGTATCTTTTCAGCTAGTTTTATCAAACAGAGACCAAGATTAAATGAATCTCATTATTATGAGAGAACCACCCATAGTTGAGACTATCCTTGTGTTGCGTCCTTTTAAAAAACTGGAAAGCGTTTACCCATGAATTTGCCTTGGGTACTCCACCCACTCGTCCACTCCCAGGTCCTATCAACACCTCGTGCCTTGTTTAAAACCAAAAGTGAAGTATAAATTGACTTGATAACGCAACACTTGGCAACAGGATCTCGCAGGACACCACGGTGTTTAACTTAGCTAGCAATCCTCACGTTAAAGACATTCACAGAGCATATTTCTGAAGATGAACCGAAATATTGATCTTCAGTCATCTTCGTCGATCATCGTCGGCGGCATACTACAAGCATTTACATAGAACGACTTTTCTACAACCGTAAAAGAAATCATATATTCAAGATCTTCATTGGAAATAGTCCTGCTTTAAAAGTGAGCATTTACTCGGTATGCGAACTCCAATAGATCAGTCCACTGCAAGAAAAAAATAAGGGTTATTCTACGTAGTAACCCTGTGTTTTTCTGAATTCTAGCTGGTAACCCTTCGTTTTTCAACTACCCACATGGTAACCCTGAACTTATGAAAAAAGCTTCTCCATGACCCTCAACTTTTATTCCGTTAAAAAGCTCTTTTAGTTTGAATGTTTATCGAGACTTGGGCTTGTCTTTTACACTTTAAATGCTTAAATGACCATGTAACTATGGTTTTCTCAACTCAATTAAAATAAATAAACCACGAATTTTGCTAACAAATAATTATATTATAGGTGTGTTAAGAGTATAATTCATAACATTTTTATTATCATTCTTATTATTATCATCATTTTTATTGCTTAACAAAGAATATTAAAGTAGTAAATATATTGAAACACATCTTACTTTTGTTTTTGTTATAAATTATATTAGATTATAATTGATATTATATTATTATTATTTTTATAAAAAAAAATAAAGGTAAGATGTGGATCGGTATTTTTACTACTTTAATATTCTTTGTTAAACAATAAAAATGATGATAATAATAATAATAATGATAATAAAAAGATTATGAATTATACTCTTAAGTCTTACCACACCTAGAATATAATTATTTGTTAGGAAAATTTGGGGTATATTTATTTAATTGAGTTGAGAAAACCATAGTTAGTTGGCCATTTAAGCATTTGAACTCTAAAAAACAAGCCCAAGTCCCAATAAACATGCAAACTAACGGAGTTTTTTAACGGAATAAAAGTTGGGGGTCACGGAGAAATTTTTTTGATAAGTTCAGGGTTACCATGTGGGTGGTTGAAAAATAAAAGGTTACCAGCTAGAATTCAAAAAAACACAGGGTTACCGCGTAGAATAACCCAAAAAATAAACAAGGGAGAAGAAACAGGTTGGAAATGCAAATTAGTACAAGCCCTATAATATTATACTCCCTCCATTCAACTCCACTTTACAAGTATTCTATTTCCGTCCATTCAACTCCACTTTACAGGTTTCCTTATTTGGACATGTAAAAGACCTTTCTATCCTTATTGAAAATCTATATTTACAAAAAATGCCATTCATACCCCACACAAATCCACCATAAAACTCACCTTTATATTTTTTTAATATCTTTAACCCCACCATTCCCTTTCCCTATGTACTTTTAATAGTTTTTTTAATCCGTTTCTTAATACCCGCGCAAAAAGCAATGTTGCAAAGTGGAGTTGAATGGAGGGAGTATGAGATATAAACAATTCATCAAGTTTTAAAGATAGGAACTAGTGTCAAAATGACCGCCAATAGTTGGCAGCAAAGAGGATGACAAAAGCACAAAAATAAATGTCGAATGATAACAGATGAGCTACGGTAAGCTGAGAGACCTTGGGCTTAGAAACGAACACCCATAAGAATCCATGTCAAGGGAAAAGATAGGTTGTGTTTATGGCATTAGTTCACTCGACAGAGATGTGTGTATTCTCTCATTAACCCCCTACTATAGAAAATTGCCTGATGAATAATTTTAACAAAGCCATCTTATTCAGCAAAGTTCTTATGCCAATCATTAGTACGCATCTGCCATTTACCATATTATTCACCTGAGACACTCCCCTGTGCTTAACTAACTTAAACTATTAAAGATTTCATGTTAAGACTGGCCTGCGGCCTAGATAAAACTGGTAACTATTATCAGTGGGGGGCTCCTATGCGAGAGCTTCCTTGTATGCTTAATCAGTGGGAAATAGCCACATAAAACCGATAATTTTGTCAAGATTCCCGTGACACGTCTAAGCTGATCAAACTTACACACAGACCCTATCCTACAAAGGTTTAAAACTAGGATTGACATACGGGAAAACGTTGTCACCCACAAAGCGAGAGATTGCTAAAGTTAACAACCTTCAATATTTTAAAACGCACACTTAAAAGGAATCATCAGGAAGAAACACCAACCTGATTAGTACAAATACGCATTGCAGGACACCGGCGACACCTGTCCAAGCTGAAGGACCCGAAGGCACAAGAGCATCTTGTATAAGCAGCCCAACTGACGCCGCAAGAGACACAAAGGCAACAACATAAGCAATAAAAAGCCACAGCTTCAATCTGCAAAATCGGCAACACGCAAATTTCAACAAAAATACAAAACTGTCCCAAAAGGTAAGTACTACAGTAATATCTCAAGCAGCAACTGAGTTTATCACAATTTGTTTGCCAGTGGGTAGTTGATCTGGCTTACCCATAGGTCCAGGTTCAAGACGCTGTCAAAACTCAATGAGGAATTTACAGCTTTTTATCCGACTTTTACCTGTATTGAACCATGTGGTTTACACCGGTGAAAAAACCGTGTTTGCCAAACACTCTAAGCTGCAAAGGGCGACTCAATAAAACTCACACAACAATTGCTCAACTCAAAAGCATGTAATCCATATCATTAATTTATCACCATCAATTAAAAGCTTAATAGATACGATAATTGAACATGATCAAACATGTGGTAAACAATGAAACCAACAATTAATAATCAGCAAAACCCTAACCCCTAACTACAGCAAAGCTATACCTCAAAGAATTACAACGACGAAGATTATGATAACGATAAAAAACGCTCAGTGATCTCGAATTAACGAAAAACGAACCTCCATTCACCTTCATCATAAGGCGAATAATCAATGTCCTCCTTTCGAACGCAATTGAACATCAACGCAGCCAACGACGCGAAAATCCCTAAAAACAGAAATCAATTGACCAAAACCCTAAATCGTAAATCGACAATAGGTAATTTTTAAGATGGAAAAAAAGGGGGGGAATTTGGAAAATTACCGGGAAGGTAGTGAAGGAAAGAGATAGCGACTGCACTGCATACGACGGCGTCAACCCAAAACCACCATCCGGCTCCGAATACTGCTCCGGCTATACCCGGCCCGAATATCGCCATCAATTCCGATATTTCCATTTTTAGTATTTTATTACTGTGGTTGATGTTTCCTTTTCTTTACTCTTTTCTCAGTTCGTTGTTCTCGAGTGTCTTTTCAGAGTTCAGCCTCAATCCTTTCCTCAATTTATGCTAGTAGCAATTTAATGAAGGGTAAGAGTAAACAATTTACTTCCTTTTATAAACCACTCTCTAAAATAACTCCCTTATGAAAACTTTTTAATAATTTACTCGCATAAAATGTTCTCAGGTCAAAAATTGCACCCATTTATACATTCAGGTGAAAAATATTTTTTTATAACCGTTTTGCCCCTACATTCTTTGTTCTTCTGTTATTCATCCTCTAATTCAACCATTCCTCCTATTCATTGGACCACCATTTTCATCACCTACCTCCTCCTCAAATCATGACCATCTACTCTCCCCTGCAACACCATCCTTGACATCGGACCACCATTTCCGTCACCTAATTTCGCTCACATGCATGTCCAAGGAATTAAAAGATTCCTGCAAATTTGCAAAAGAAGGGATTGTCTGGTTTGAGGAGTGTACCTTGAGGTACGCCAACCGAACTTTTTTTTCCGTTTATGAGGTAACACCGAATTATCCACACTACAATCGCTCTGGCATATTCACTGAGATTCGTCTTGATTCATATCAAAAGACATTCGTCCATGAGTCCATCACTACTTATCCGGTTATCCCCATTTATTTACAAACAATTAAAATAAAAACAAGGTCCAATCTCTTCTTCTCCCCGTTCTTCCTGTAAACAAAGACAAAGAAAACAAAACTCAAACCCTCTACCTCACCTCCACCTTCATTTGTTCTTCCTTTAATTACTATGAACATGAGGAAAAAAATATATAAGCCCAAATCACATCCACCTCGTTCAAACGAGATCAAGTATTCGCTCGATCCCGACAGAAAAAATTATTGAATGTGAAACAATTGGGTTCTTCTTAACCCAGAAATTAACCCCAATTTTTCATTTCCCAATTGTTTTGGGTCAAAAAGCAAAGAAAACATTGGATGTGATTTTCTCTATTTTTTTTTTGGTCCAAGATTGAATGTGTTTGTTGTAGATCTGGGCGTTGTAATAATGGGAGTCTTGGGGTCAGTGTGCAGAACGTCGTGGGTGAGTGTGTCGATTGTGCGGGTGGCTACTCAAATGTGCGCGGTGGTGGTAGTCGGTGTTGTTTGTGGTGGCTGGTGGTGGGTGCCGGTGGATTGGAAAGAGAGAGTTAAAACCTTGAAGTATATAACAACAACATAAGGGCATTTTTGTCATTAAATTGGGTTTCTAACCTGAAAATTTTAAAACTGACGGAAATATGTCACCGGAAAGACAAAATGGGTGCAAATTTTGAACTGAGAATATTTTATGGGAGTAAATTATTAAAAATTTTCATAAGGGAGTTATTTTAGAAAAGTGGTTTATAAAAGGGAGTAATTGTTAATTTACTCTAAGGGTAACTAGTTTTCGAACAAATGCACTCACGACTGGTAACAGAAAATATTATTAAAAGTAAAGAAAATTGTTGATTAAAGGCTTTTAAAAACCACTTTTTGTAAATTACAGTCTTATATAATTTTTTTTTTGTAAATTAAAAAATTATATCCAGAATATCACATGAGAAATTACGGCCAAAACATTTACTCCGGTGGAAAATTGATGCAAATTTGATTTTTTATCACTTAAGTTCATCTTTAATGACGAAAATGTCCTTACCTTCATCTTTTATATTCCCTTATGTTTATCATATTTCACACATCCCATCATCTTTCTTCATTTCTTCAACATTCTCTTCTAATCCAATTTTCCCCTTTTCTTCAAATTTTACCCTAATCTATTTAATTGAATTATATTATTTCTATTTTCTCTTAAAAATAATTAGTGTTCTCCGTCATCTCTCTTTTATACTTTGTAAATCAATTTCCCCCAAATTGAGAATAATTAGGGTTCTTCAATTTTGGTAATATTTCTTTCTTTCTTCTCCAAATTGATATACTTGGGCTTCTTAATGATGCAACAACTGTCGATTTTGTTGTTGTTGGTGGTGTTGTCGTTTGTCTGATTAATATATTTGGGAATGTTGGATTGATTTATGGGAAATTAGGGTTTAGAGTTTTAGAGATTGATGTTGAGATTAATCGTAATAGTATTTTTTCTTTACATAATTAGTGTTCTCCAACAAGGTAATGTAGCTCATAATCGGTTCTCGATTCATTAGCATGTGTTGAGGAAGATGAGGAGTTTTAGGAGATGAAAAATCTGGGTAGCTTTAAAATAAGATAAGGGTATATTGGTCATATTTTTTAAAAAATTATCGGAATCCTCAACTTGGCGCAATTTTAGAAGAAAAGTGATTTTCTGGATGTAATTTACAAAAAAATTTATATAAGGCTATAATTTTAAAGAAGTGGTTTTTAAAAGGCTATAATCAACAATTTTCCCATTAAAAGTAAAAACTTACATATTTGATTTAGTTACTAAATTTTAGAAAATTGTATTTTGTCTACCTACCCATACACTTTTGATAAGTTAATGTTTCTTAATTTTATTTGAAGTATTCAATTTTTTCTTTTTTCGACTTTTTAACTTATAATAAGAGGTGAAATAAGAAAAGTGGATATAAAATTATTCTAAATTTCATAACCTGTTTATTTACGCAACATGCATTTCATTTTACTCATTGTTGTATGCTTATTTTATTAGCCCTTTTATTTGTTGATAAGTTTATTTTCAGTCGTTGGCCTATCAAAATAAATCCTAAATTACTACCACTACTACAGATACAGGCTATAACAACGGTCAAAAACCGTTGTTATATAAAAAAGCGGACGTTGTTAAAGCGTCCGTTGTAGAAGGTTTTAACAACGGTTGATTTACTTAAGGAAACCGTTGTTAAAACTATTAACCACGGTTTTATGTATAAAAACCCGTTGTGGAAAGTGTGACTCAATTTTGGGGGGAAAGTTATAACAACGGGTTTTAATATACAAAACCGTTGTTATAACTAAAGACAACGGGTTGTTTTAAAATAACCGTTGTTGTTTGTTCTTAAAAAATAAAAAAAAATTAAATTAAATATTACTAGATGCATGCATAATTACGGCCTGTTAGAATTCGATGCATGCATTATTACCGACATCCTTTGTACATATGAACGGATAATATGGAATGAGAAGGGTTAGTAATAGGATTTGAAGCAACATTATTGAGAGATATGATGATGATTATGGCACAACTTCCTAACATATATATTAATTAAAAAACAATTAACTCAACCCACACATTGCTTAGTATAAATACATTGCATATCTCAACTAACATTTCCATTATCTCATATATTCATCTCAAACTCTAATCGCTAAAACAAACTCTACTTAATCTTTCAAATCAAACTCAAAAACTCTAAGAAAATGAATGATTTCATCCTTAAGACTCTTACCATGATCGAGAACAACAACAACTTCATCCGCCGGTTCCTCCATATTGAGGAAAGTTTCAAGAGCTACCTTGCGGAAGCTCGATCCGCACTGAAGCACGCCAAAGAAGATGGCTTGACGGAGCGGACGATTGCGGCTATATGACGATATAGCAAGCTGCGAACGGAACCTCCAAATAGCCAAGGAGGAGAGGACGGATACGATAGAGCGGAATAAGATCCTCTATGAAAATATAAGAATTGCATTTTTACATATGTAATTTTTTTTTTTTAATTTATGTATTTATAAATATATATATATATATATATATATATATATTAATTATGTTTATCTTACTTCTTCATCTTGCTTCTTCATTGTTTTACTAACTAATTATGCGAACAATACTTAAACAAATAACATAATGGTCGATAAAAACACATACATGCAAAAGAAATAAATAGAAAAAGAAAATAATGACGATGAAACTAACAGTGACGGCGAGATTTACCTGATAAATACAGAACGTAATAGACGATGAAATCACAGTGACGGCGAGAAGATAAAGCGACGATGAGAAAGAGAGAAATAGAGAAAGAGAGAAAGAGAGTGTGTATGTGTTTTGTGTTTGTTTGTCTGCTGTGTTTGTGTTTGTGTTTGTGTTTGTGTTTGTGTTTGTGTATTAAGGGTTGTGTTTTGTGGCTGCAGCAGACTTCTGTTTGTGTGGTTTATAGTATGGAAGGTATTGACAACGGTTATTAAACAACAACCGTTGTGAAATATGTTTTAACAACGGGTGTAAAAAACACCCGTTGTTAAATAAGTTTTAACAACGGGTTTCAAAAATAACCGTTGTGATTACTTTTCATTAACTTTGCGCCAAATTATTAACAACGGTTGTGCATGTGTGACCCGTTGTTAAAACTAATAACAACGGTTTTTATAACCATACCCGTTGTAATTGATTTTAGTAAAATTCGCGCCATACATTCTACAACGTCTATTGTGATTTTCGTGAATAATCGTTGTTAAAGGGGCGTTGTAGTTGCCTGGATTTGTAGTAGTGTACTAACTGGTAGCTAGTGGCAAGAAAGGGTCGAATCCACAGGGAGGTGAGTTTAATTATTCTAGTTTGTTTATATTTAAGTTCGTCTTAAAGGTAACCGTTTTATGGGGTTTGATTGTTTGATTTCTAACAACTAATAGCAAGTGAAATAAGATGAATAACAATAACATTAAGAAGTATAGGGATCGGGTTCACTAGGTAGTCATTCAAGGGTAAGGTTTAATTCATTGATTGAGCAATTTATATTGTTGAAAGTCATATGATCAATCGATTCTAATATGTCTTTTTAGATCTAAACCTAACATGCAATCGCTATTATTAAGTCGGTCTAATTCAATTATCGTGGCCTATACTAGTCTTAACCCGGTCGGTGAAAATCCTAGTTTATGCAAGACTAATTAACCAATTCTGATCAGTAATTAATTAACTAGATCTAAGACGATAATTAAACAACAATCAAAAGTAATTTACCAATCAATTCATTAATAACCCTTTTCTAACAACCTAGATCCCCTTTACCCTAGATTAGAGGTTTAGCTACGCATAATAGAGAGAACAATAATAGTAGTAGTAGTAGTAGTAATAATAATAATAATAATAATAATAATAATAATAATAATAATAATAATAATAATAATAATAATAATAATAATAATAATAATAATAATAATAATAATAATAATAAGCGGGTTATGGTTTCCTACCTTTCTCTTTCTCTTCATGGGAGTTGAGTTAATAATAAGCTTTACTATGGGAATAATAAACCTTTTATTTTTATTATAATAATAATAATTATAATAATAATAATAATAATAATAATAATAATAATAATAATAATAATAATAATAATAATAATAATAATAATAATAATAATAATAATAATAATAAAGGAAAACATAATTAAAAGCATAAAAGATGAATAAGCAATTGACTTATTAATAATTGAGGAAACATTAGAAACAATATCGTAATAATAATGAACAACAAGCTTAGAAGATCCGAACAATAAACTAAACTAACTAAGAGTTTTAGAGAGTTTTATAAGGTAGTTGTACGTAGCTAGGTAAAATAAAAGCGTAAATAAACTTAGGGCACGAATTGGGTATTTATAGTAAAACATAACTGACTTAAGGAAATTACGGAAAATTTGGAAACTAATGGTTCCTCGATCGAGCCTCTACGCACTCGATCGAGTACATGACTTCCTCGATCGGGCCTCCTTATGCTTGATCGAGGATCTCCCCTGTCAGCTCTTTTCTTCGTGTTGTCTTCTTAACTTCTATTCCTTCATTCTTATGAATTCCCGTGCCATACTTCTTGTATTCCTTCATGCCTACTCCGCGATGCCCATTTCATTCCTTTGCTCCTCAAATGGATCATTCCTGCATTAAACATCAAATAACGGAAGTACTAACATTATAACATAAATGACATGTAATTAATATAAATTACCACGAAAATCGTATTAGAGGTAATTAAGGGGAGGCATAAATATGTATATAATTATGACTCATCAAACTCCCTCAAACCATCACTTTGCTTGTTCTCAAGCAAAGCATCACACATGACATAAGGCAATCATACAAAAGACAAACAAATAACTCAGAGCTAATGTTTAATGCATACAAATCCCAAGCTATCCATATCTATAACAAAGCAATGACCAAAGTGTACCAATAAAACAAATTCAAAGGCACGGGTAATAGAAAACGTAGCTCAAGTCTCAAGTCACCATACTATAGACAAACGCCAAATACCTTTCGATCTTGCAAGACAAATTAGTCGGATTCTCGCGGATTCACTCATGCACTCATAAGTATAGGTGATTTATATGTGAAGATAGAAAGAAGTAGAAACACTTGGTAATATTTCTTTCTTTCTTCTCCAAATTGATATACTTGGGCTTCTTAATGATGCAACAACTGTCGATTTTGTTGTTGTTGGTGGTGTTGTCGTTTGTCTGATTAATATATTTGGGAATGTTGGATTGATTTATGGGAAATTAGGGTTTAGAGTTTTAGAGATTGATGTTGAGATTAATCGTAATAGTATTTTTTCTTTACATAATTAGTGTTCTCCAACAAGGTAATGTAGCTCATAATCGGTTCTCGATTCATTAGCATGTGTTGAGGAAGATGAGGAGTTTTAGGAGATGAAAAATCTGGGTAGCTTTAAAATAAGATAAGGGTATATTGGTCATATTTTTTAAAAAATTATCGGAATCCTCAACTTGGCGCAATTTTAGAAGAAAAGTGATTTTCTGGATGTAATTTACAAAAAAATTTATATAAGGCTATAATTTTCAAGAAGTGGTTTTTAAAAGGCTATAATCAACAATTTTCCCATTAAAAGTAAAAACTTACATATTTGATTTAGTTACTAAATTTTAGAAAATTGTATTTTGTCTACCTACCCATACACTTTTGATAAGTTAATGTTTCTTAATTTTATTTGAAGTATTCAATTTTTTTTTTCCGACTTTTTAACTTATAATAAGAGGTGAAATAAGAAAAGTGGATATAAAATTATTCTAAATTTCATAACCTGTTTATTTACGCAACATGCATTTCATTTTACTCATTGTTGTATGCTTATTTTATTAGCCCTTTTATTTGTTGATAAGTTTATTTTCAGTCGTTGGCCTATCAAAATAAATCCTAAATTACTACTAACTGGTAGCTAGTGGTAAGAAAGGGTCGAATCCATAGGGAGGCGAGTTTAATTATTCTAGTTTGTTTATATTTAAGTTCGTCTTAAAGGTAACCGTTTTATGGGGTTTGATTGTTTGATTTCTAACAACTAATAGCAAGTGAAATAAGATGAATAACAATAACATTAAGAAGTATAGGGATCGGGTTCACTAGGTAGTCATTCAAGGGTAAGGTTTAATTCATTGATTGAGCAATTTATATTGTTGAAAGTCATATGATCAATCGATTCTAATATGTCTTTTTAGATCTAAACCTAACATGCAATCGCTATTATTAAGTCGGTCTAATTCAATTATCGTGGCCTATACTAGTCTTAACCCGGTCGGTGAAAATCCTAGTTTATGCAAGACTAATTAACCAATTCTGACCAGTAATTAATTAACTAGATCTAAGACGATAATTAAACAACAATCAAAAGTAATTTACCAATCAATTCATTAATAACCCTTTTCTAACAACCTAGATCCCCTTTACCCTAGATTAGAGGTTTAGCTACGCATAATAGAGAGAACAATAATAGTAGTAGTAGTAGTAGTAATAATAATAATAATAATAATAATAATAATAATAATAATAATAATAATAATAATAATAATAATAATAATAATAATAATAATAATAATAATAATAATAATAATAATAATAATAATAATAATAATAATAATAATAAAGGAAAACATAATTAAAAGCATAAAAGATGAATAAGCAATTGACTTATTAATAATTGAGGAAACATTAGAAACAATACCGTAATAATAATGAACAACAAGCTTAGAAGATCCGAACAATAAACTAAACTAAACTAAGAGTTTTAGAGAGTTTTATAAGGTAGTTGTACGTAGCTAGGTAAAATAAAAGCGTAAATAAACTTAGGGCACGAATTGGGTATTTATAGTAAAACATAACTGACTTAAGGAAATTACGGAAAATTTGGAAACTAATGGTTCCTCGATCGAGCCTCTACGCACTCGATCGAGTACATGACTTCCTCGATCGGGCCTCCTTATGCTTGATCGAGGATCTCCCCTGTCAGCTCTTTTCTTCGTGTTGTCTTCTTAACTTCTCTTCCTTCATTCTTATGAATTCCCGTGCCATACTTCGTGTATTCCTTCATGCCTACTCCGCGATGCCCATTTCATTCCTTTGCTCCTCAAATGGATCATTCCTGCATTAAACATCAAATAACGGAAGTACCAACATTATAACATAAATGGCATGTAATTAATATAAATTACCACGAAAATCGTATTAGAGGTAATTAAGGGGAGGCATAAATATGTATATAATTATGACTCATCAAACTCCCTCAAACCATCACTTTGCTTGTTCTCAAGCAAAGCATCACACATGACATAAGGCAATCATACAAAAGACAAACAAATAACTCAGAGCTAATGTTTAATGCATACAAATCCCAAGCTATCCATATCTATAACAAAGCAATGACCAAAGTGTACCAATAAAACAAATTCAAAGGCACGGGTAATAGAAAACGTAGCTCAAGTCTCAAGTCACCATACTATAGACAAACGCCAAATACCTTTCGATCTTGCAAGACAAATTAGTCGGATTCTCGCGGATTCACTCATGCACTCATAAGTATAGGTGATTTATATGTGAAGATAGAAAGAAGTAGAAACACTCACTCAACTTATGAAACATACATGCAATCTAATGTGATAGAGATTTCCCCAACTATTATGCATCCAATATGTAGACAAGTACATGTATCAAAGACAATAAGGGTGGCATGAGTTAAAGGGATAGAAATGGTTTGTGCCAAAGCACGTTATGGATATGTGGAGCTAAGATGGTAGTCGCAGCGCTAAACCAAAACCAAAACCAAATGTATGATAACAAATGAACCCAACTTAGAAAAATAATCTTAACTTTACAACACATGAGAGCGAATAAAGTACTCTCCAAATATGCATTAGACTCTAACGACCATCTTTTTGATCCTTGACAAAACCAAACGAAGCAATCAATTTCTTTTCATTTTCTTTTTTCAATTCTCTTTTCCTTTTCTTTTTTTTTCAATTCTCTTTTCCTTTCTTTTTCTTTCTTTTCTTTTTCTTTTGCTTCATATTTTTTTTTCTTTTTCCAACACAAGGATACAACACAATTGCTAAAAAGTACTTTGCCATACCCACATGACAATAATTCCCAATCCGAACCATAAAAGCAAATTAGACATGAAAAATAAGCAACTGCAACTGTCCCGAAAGGTAGGCAAATTCCTGGATTGTAGCTTTATAGGATGTAATTTAAAGTTGGCTACATGGGTTCAAAAGGGCTAAACAAAAGGTAAAGCAAGGCTATTTGAACGGTAAGAACCGCCTATCCACATGTACTTAGTCAAATGAAAGCAATAAACGTATCAAGACATCAATGTCACACTTATGCAGTTTGATATTGTAATACCCGGCCTTTGTGGGACCCATAATTAGACCTTGGGACACGTGAGAGGACCTTTAGACCGATAAGAGATCACTCGAGAGGGAAGGATGAATAACACTAACATTAAGAAGGACTAGACCGAGTGGTGTTGGGTTCGGATCTAGGTAGTCATTCGGTCGAGTGAAGGGTTTATTCATTGATTCGGCAATTTGAGTTCAGTCATCGATCAGTGGAGGGCTACTCGGCCGAGTGAGTCCACTCGACCGAGTGGACTCGGCACTCGGTCGGGTGACCCGGTTTTCATAATACGGGATTAAACCCATTTCTTCCCTAACCCTAAATCATTTCCACCTTCCTCCTTATCACTCCAAACTCCATCCCCTCTCTCTAAACCCTCACAAACACCTTCTACTTAGGATTCAAGCTTGTATTAGAAGATCTACCACCTTCCTTTCCATCTCCTTCACCTAATAAGTAAAAATCTCTCCTTTTTAGTCTTTTAAACCCTAATTTTTGGGGGAATTCGTTATGGGTAATTAATTAGTGATTAGTAGGTGTATTTAGGGTGATTAAGGGGTAAGAATAAGGGGCTTTGTAGTGTATATTAGTATATGATGTATTGTGATAGTTATTATGTGATTTGTATAAGATAATAACGGTTAATTGAGAATAATAATCGGATTTAATAATAATAATCCGGAAGGAAAACATAATTGGGCGTGCATAATTTGATGGTTATCGATATATTTGGCGTGTTAATAGTGTGGTTGTTGGTATGCCATCGTGTGAGTGCAAGTGGTAGTGGTCTTTTGATGTTGTGTCATTCATACTAGTAGTCATGTTGCATGTTCACACTTGAGTCGTGTCATCTTTTATTTGTTTATTGAAACTAAGCGTTTTGTGTTTTTATAATTGTCATTGTCTCTTTTGCGGTAAAATAAAAGCGTAAATGTGTTGATCCATATGATATCCTCTGGTCATATGGGGAGCAATTATTTGTCATGGAATTAGGAAAGATCCAACGCGAAAAATCACGGAAGTTAATGGTTCCTCGATCGAGAAGAGGCGCGCGATCAGTACATGACTTCCTCGATCGGGCGTCCCTTTGAAGATCGCGCATGTCTTTTCTTCGTGTTGTCTTCTTAACTTCTCTTCCTTCATTCTTATGATTTTTGGAAACAGAATTGATTTGAGAAATGATCTTTATCCCTTTGGTCACTTTGAGTCACTCAACATATCTATAAATCTTATTAAAAGGCTAACCTAAAAAATGTGACATGGCAAGTTTAATTGTGACGTGGCAACTTTTAATGTGACATGGCAAAAAAAAGTGACATGGATTACCAATTTAAGAAAATTAAAAAATATAAGTTAAAAAAACTAAAAAAAATTTAAGGTATAAACATAAAAAAGAAAGAAAAAAAAATATCAAAAACCATTGATCTACTCTCATAATTGTTTTTATTTATTTACCTTATTTATTTAACCATTATTTCCTTTATTTAATGAAATGACCTTTTAACTTTCTTTCATCATTACTATATATACCATATCTTTTATTTTCCTTTCATTCATAAAATTTTTAGAGAATTAGTAATAGAATTTTTCATATATATAACTATTATATTCACCATAATTTTCAATTTTATTCATTAAATTAATTATTTAGGTTTTAAATTTTTGCTTATGTTTTGTATTAATTTGTTATTATTTTTTGTGTTTGTATTAATGTTGCAGGAGAATAAGTTTTCAACTTTATTCAAAAAATTGGTAGGTAAGGTATAGCTAAAGAACTAAATTAATTATTTCACTTTTTATTTTAATTATGTTTTGAATTAATTAGAATATTTTAGTTATTTTCGTGTGTTTATATTAATATTATAGAAGAATGAATTTTCAACTTTATTCAAAAGTTGGTAAAAGTAAATAGAGAACTAAATTAATTATTTCACTTTTTATTTTTATTATGTTTTGAATTAATTAGAATTTTATTAGTTATTTTTTTTGTGTGTGTTTGTATTAATATTATAGAAGGATGACATACTCACATATCAATAACAATACATGAGATTGGAAATAATGGCTTGGATCTTCTTTTTGATTTTTTCTTTTTTGGATGACTCTTTCTTTTTTTTTCTTTTCTTTTTCTTTTGCTTCATATTTTTGGGTATTTGAAATATCGAATGGTAGCAAAAATCTTTAAAGAAAATTGAGAGTCATTGATTTTTTTCTTTAAAATCTCATCCAAATACCAATTCATGTTGTCTTATTTGATAAAAGTTGTCCAAACCAACATTACCCGTTCTTACAAAAGGTAGTTTTTTTTTTTTCTGTAATTTAGGATATTTTATTAGAATTTTGTGTCTCCTTTTTCCTTTTCTTTTTGTTCATGTAGCTACTTGAAATAATGTGACATGGCAAATTAATTGTGACATGGCAATCCAACATATAGTGAAATGAAAGCAATAGTTTATCAAGTAACATGACACTTATTTAATTCTTTTAAAAATATGAATGATTACTAAAAGTTTTTACGGAAATATAATTATATATATTGTAACATACAAATAAAGAAAATCAAAAGACGTCATCAATCCTTACTAGAGTAGTACATTGATTTCATACATTTTGGAAGTTTTCTCTAATTTCTTACAAAGTAAAGTTCGTGTCCCTTCACTTGTCAAGCATTACTTATAAAAAAAGGTCAACTTCTTCCTTTAATTAGCATTTTAATGCTCTTGATTACGAGTTAATGTTCATGGACATCAAAAGACTCTCCTCTACTGAATTCCAAAAATGACAAATTTAAATGTGACATGGCAAATTTTATTGTGACATGGAATTTTTAATTCATTATTACATGACATTGATTTAATTCATTTCTCTATAAATAAATCTATACAAGCAATCTAATTAAATGGTACCTTAAATGACAAATTTTAATGTCAAAAAAAAAAAGTATAAATGTAAATAAACTTTTTAGTTTCTCTCAACTTTATGGAGGTCTCAATTCAATTAATTAAAATGATAATTTAATTAATGATGTTATTGTAGGAGTATGTATATGTTAATGCGATCCTAACATGGATATTTTGAAATCCGCGTAATTATTTTGCATACCCAATAAGAAATATTTTTAGTGATTAGCATAATTATCCATAGGGTGAGTTTTAGGAAGAATAAGGAAGTATTTATTTAAATTTATATATGATGTACTTACTATATGTGATTTGAAGTAATAAGAAGGTTATATTTTTGTAGAGAAAGAAAGGATAATGAATGAAAAGTAATCACGCTATATATTTTGAAGTTAGGAGGTTTTTAAGCGCATATGGAGTAGAAAATAAATTTCAATGCAATTTGTTCATATATGGAAGAGTGACTTCTTTTAATGTTTTGTTTTTATTGGTAGAAACTTGTACTCATATTTTTAAATCCTTTGAAAACAGGAGACAATAATGGAGCGCAAATTCATGTTGAATATCTTTTGGCGGCAAGATTGTCCATAAGACACAAGCGTTTGTACCCGAAAGTTCAATTTAACTGATTTGTGTCTCTTTTTCAAAACAACCAAGCTATTCACATTTTGGTTTGCCTATCATTCCGAATCAAAAATTTGAAGTGTATTAAACTTTCTTTTTAAATAAAGCTCCTCGCGTGTTCATTTATTTATCTTTTTTTTTTTAATAATTATTTGTAAGTGATTTTATAATTAAAATTAAACAAATGATTGAGAGAGAGGGACTACTCCATATAAGTTATTCACAAATTAAACACTTAAACACAGTCAATTATTAACAATCTCGTGATTTTCACGGGCTCTAAAACTAGTTCATATATGTTATAATTTTAATTTAGTCATAAATTAAAAGATGATCTTATGCATGCAAACTATAAGTAAAATAAGGAAGAAATCTTTATTCTTACATTGATATTTCGGATCAAAGGGCACAAGAGAGTTCTCCTACTCTCTTGTTCTTGAGCTTTCCTTAATTGGATGAACAATGATTCAAGTGTAGAATCCCTCCCAAGGTTTTATACCCAAAATAACAATTTAATAAAATTAATATTATTATTACTAGAACAATATTAATTTTGTATAAAAATTGACCCAAAAATATTATTTGGTCTCTCAATTATATCGGTTAAGAGAGAGGGAAGAGAAGGAAGATTTTATCTCTCTAAAATTCTAATTTTTAGATGAATGAATGAATGATTCACTAAACTCTTTTGGTAGTGTATAATAGGTAAAAATAAGGAGAAAAACCATTGTGTTCTCCTCTTTGAAAAACCGGGTGGCATGGGGAGGAATGGACCAATGCATGCACAAGGTGGTCTTCACAAGATTATGTAGGGTTGCATGACTAGGTTTAGAAGGAAATGATTATGTTTACCACTAACATAATCAACACAATATATTCCTAATCCTCCCCTTAATTTCGGTACATATAGATAAAATGGACTCCATTTTATTTTTGTCAATTTGTCAATTTGTCACATGTCACATAAAATTGTTATGTATTTTTAACATATTAAAAATCAACGCATTAATAAAAATACGTCATATACAAAATCGACTTAGTAATTCATAATTACTTGTACCAAAATATTTTACCAAATATAAATCACAACATCTTGTATTTATAATAATTTATTCATTCAAATGCAATTGTTTCTTTAAACAATAATTTCATCTAAGTAATAAAACAATTCGATTACTTAGACCGTATCTTATTTAATCAAATTACAATGAGACACGTAAATATTACTTCCAAAATCGTCCATCAATTTTAAGTAATTTAATTGACCCGTATCGTCATACGATCAATTAAATGATCAATTAAGAATGTTATCCTTTAGGTATGACCTAAGGGGATCAACTGGTCACCACCGTCTCACGACAGTAATGTCAAACTCTAGTCAGCCAATCATTACCGATAAGTGTGGACCAGTTGACAGTAAAATATTACTTCCCAATTGTATTCTTTAAAATGAGACTTAAACATGTAATCATCATGATCAACAGTTGTGATCGCATTATTGTCGGAGGACACATATTCCAACAATCCCACTTGTCCTCAACAAGTGTGCGTCACCAATTCTCTTGTCCTATTACTATCTCCCACTCAATGCAAGGTGCCTTTCTGGTCGTACTTGCAAGTGATCATATCGAGAGTGGTTTCCTCGATCTGGAGAATAACTGATTGACCGAATTTATCTACCATAGATATCTTCCGAGCGTGGCCACGCATTTCCAGTTCATTACTCCTCGAGTGGCCCTGAGATATTGTTACAACCCTGACAAGGGGTGGACAATTCCTATCGCACTCATTCTCTTCGACCAGCCACAACCATCACAACCCAAAATATGCCCATTTGACCCCATTTACGAAGGTCGTAGTAACACAAATCAAAGTTAATCTGAAACTGTGCCATCTTAGGCGAATAGTCTTTAGTCAAAAGAATCGACTCATTTGAATACTATAGTAGCTCTCGCCACGACCAGGCTATATAAATTTGCCAGAACTCTATAAGCGGTCATAAGGCCCGACAAAATGTTCCCAACAGTCTGCCTATGTGATCGACTAGTCATTCTCATATGACTCCATGGCACTTGAACTTGCCATCAATCGCATCACATTCTAGTCACTTTGAGATGTCACCTCATGTAAGTAACTATGGGCGAATACAATGCTAATCCGTGTTCACTTAAACGGGGTTCAATTGTCTCTACAACCCGTTGGACGTAACAAAGTATAAGGTGAGTTAATAATAACTTCAAACGATAAATGTCGACATCACATTCGGGTAGTCAATACAATATTACAACCTTGTGATGCAAGTCGTAAGTGTGTAAACACTTGTTGATTGTAATAGAAGTTTAACATACCACGTGTCCATGTGTTCAAACTTCTTATAATCGCATTTTCCCTTACGTTCATGTTATCTCTCATAGCATGAACTTTACCAAGTACACATATGGATTCCCAACCTCGGATTGGGTTCTTTATCTTGAAAGAACTTTCCTGTTGATTATCACATAACCAATGAATATGCGGTGAATGATTCAACTTGCACTGATCAAGTACTCCATCCACTCATAATGCACTAGGTAAATGTTTTGCAGAGTCTTGCAACAATTTGTCAAGAAGATTAGCCTAGCACTTCTCACAAGTCCTAGCAAATTAGGAAATACTAGTTTTGAGTAACTTCTTACTTCAACTAAGTACTTTTCCAAAATTCTAATTTCTCCTTTTAGCTGAAAAGCTTAGGATTATCATAAATCCTTACGCGTGTTCGGATTTTCTTTAATATGTGCAACCTCTTGACACATAACATAGTGTTTGTCCAACATCCAACATGAAATCGCTCATCAGATTCTCTCGAGAATACATGACGATTCTTTTATGGCTTGCCAATGAATCATCATGCTCTTATACATATGATTTATTATTGGACATGTGCATGAGTATTCTAATGGCGGAAACATTAGTAACTTATAATCATGTCATCAACTATACTTAGGTTCAATGAATGACCATGACTGCTTATGGTAATTCCATTTTCATCGATATGAATAACCTACGTTTCTTGTTGATTTGATGCGTACATCTCAATACTTATCCAACATCTCATGATGTGATTGGATTCATCATGGTCCATTTTTCATCCAGAATTGAAAACTCAAATACTTCTTTGTGAAATAATAGTATTAGCTCGTCATTCCCAATGAGTAATGAGTTATAAACCTTTACAGGATGATTGCTCCCACTAAATTCCATGTCTTCACATGATAATTTCCAAACTCCCACTTAATTCCAGATGTTTCGTAATTGACTACTCAATTGAAACATTTCAAGAATTGAGATTTGTTGCTTTGCTAAGTTATTGAGATAAAACCATATATGTTCCCATCATATCCTTTCAAAATACCTATTTTGAAGTGGTCTCATCTTAACCTTATGGAAAGAGATTTTAATCTCTAACTCATTCATATCATAATGATGTGTAGCAAAGTCATCATTTAAATATGAATAATATCTAATACACGTCCTTCAAAATACCCTTTTCGGAAGGAGGTTTAACCAATTCATATTCATAATGAGGTTAAGTAATGACATTAGCATGGTTAATACTTAACTTAGCTATTGAGGATATCGGTATATCAATCCTTGCAACTTCTAGTCATAAATCTCATTTATTTTCTAGGATGTAACTTTGATTTATTTAGGCTCTTAAGTAAATATCAATGTTGAAACTATTGGTCAAAATTTATCATAAACTAGTCAAAACTCTTGTTAAGACTTTACATTTGTCATTTTTCTTCCAAAACTTTCTTTTGGTCTCCTCGTGTAGTTATCTTGAGAAAATATTCTTTTGATTACTTCACTTGGTCTCTTTTGTCATGTAGATCTATTCGAGACCATAGAACTCATCTATTGGGCATACTATATAAATAGATATACCTTTATTCAAATCATTCTCCCTTGCGTAGATCTCATTTACACAAGTACACAAATTTATCTTGGTGTTGTGTCCTCATTTTTCTCTCACTCTATCTTTAGAATAAATACACTAGAGATTCAAAGATAGCATATGAGACACAAATAATGATTTTTGAAGTATAAGGAGAACTATCTCATAGTTTGACTAATTGTTTTAGATTTTGTAAGTGTACTTGGTGATTAACTTTCCTTTAAGAGAGTTCATTAACTCAATATCACTTTGTAAATGATCATACACAAGTCTTTTGCTTGTGGTCATATAATGAATCCCATCATTATAGTTGTCTATTAGATCACTTTAAGTGAATAATCATATGTTTCTATGAGCAAGCGGATAAAGACGAATTTTAGAACAAGGATAAAAACGATAAAACGGGTGACTTGGGTTGCAAACCAAGCCACCATTATCCAAAATACGACCATTATCCAAAATACATTTCCATGTCGAACACGGAAATCAAAGGTTCTAAAATCCGAAACATAATTAAAATAAGACAATAAAAAGCGAAGCTTCATGGAAGCTATTCCTAGCTTCTCGATGGTTTCTCAAGCTTGCTTTTCTTTTCCCTTGTCCTTGCTTGGTAGAGGCCCTATTTACAATAAAAAGGGGATACATTATCACAACTTTGTATCACAATACCATAGTTGAAATAGAAACATAAAAGAAAGGATAGTCATTTACCTCTTTGGAGTGATCTTTCGACCTTAATATCACCAAGGTATTTGGTACAATTTCTTTTCCAATGTCCAACACCATTACAATAATGGCATTTATCAAGAGGACCCTTCTTGATCTTGGAGGTGCTAGCTTCATAAGTCTTAGCTTTGGTGAAAGTGGGAGCTTGCTTCTTACCCTTCTTCCCATTCTTCTTGAACTTCCCCTTGCTTTTGGTGCTAATGTTAAGCACATCCTTAGGTTGGTTAACATTTAACCCCATGTCTCTTTCTGCTTGCACAAGTAACTTGTGCAACTCTTCAAGAGACACGTCCTTGTCTTGCATGTTAAAATTCACCCGGAATTGAACATACGCTTTGACCTTGGATAAGGAGTGTAGAATCCTATCTACAATGAGTTCTTTGGGGATTTCAACCTTTTGAATCTTCAAGGTCTCGACTAGCTCCATTAATTTGAGCACATGAGGGCTAACCTTTTGGCCCTCTTTGAAGTCGAGATCAAAGAATGCCGCGGCCGCCTCATATTGGACGATCCGCGGAGTTTGTGAAAACATTGTCACAAGCTTGGAATAGATTTCATTAGCGGTGCCCATTTTAAAGGCTCTCCTTTGGAGATCCGCCTCCATCGCAAAGATCAACACGTTTTTCATTGCGGCGGACTCCTTATGGTAAGCCTCATATGCTTCCCTAGTGGCGGCGGTCGACCTAGTATTAGGTTCGGGTGGAGAGGCCTCGGTAAGGTAACGAAGCTTGTCGTCACCTTGGGCGGCTAGTTTGAGTCGGGCATCCCAATCGGATAAATTTGACCCATTCTTTTCAAGTTTACAACGATCCATGAAGGATCGGAGCCATGAAGTATTAGCGAGAGGTGTGGCGTTTGGATTTGGAGTAGCCATTGGTTATGAGAAATAGAAGCGGTCTACAAAACAAAATAGAAGGAGTAAAACAAATGTCGTTTTAATAATAATAATACTCGTAAAAATTTAATTTAAACAAGTTTTATTACATTTTTCTAGTGACCTCTACCCAATTAGATAAATGATTCCGAGATCCAAATTTATATTAACTCGGGCACGGGGTAGCCGATGAAACCCTTATCAATATAACTCGGTGGACTAACTTTTTAATCGATTCTACTTTTAGAACTCTCGGTCGATAAAATTACTCTAATATTTATCTATAGCCCAAAACACATCCGACAAGGGCACGGGGCAGCCGATGAAACCCTTATCAAAAACTTTTGTTGAGTTCAATCCAAATTTCGAATAAATGTGTCCATGATCCAAACCCATATTAACTTGGGCACGGGGTAGCCGATGAAACCCTCATCAGCATGAATTCGGTGGATAGACATTTATCACCCACTTCCCCTACGTAACAAGGTTTGTACCCCGGGGTGGTCGAGTGCACTCCCTCGCGAAATAGGTTTTCATGGTTTCTACTATTTGGTAAGGCTAAGTCTCAATTGTTTATTTTAGCGAGAGGTCATGTCAATTTATTATCTATCACGTTTTAAGTGAACTAAAGCGGTGAACTACGATAATTGTATTTGACACGGTCGATAAACTCGATTAAATGATGATGCATGTTTTAGTTATGGCGATTTAGCGATGCATGTGACATATAAATAAAAATGCAAAGCATAAATTAAATCCTAGAATGGCCTTCCTAAAATAGAAAATATAATTAACTATTACATATTCGGAAACCAACTCCATTGGTCCCTTGAACTTCGGTTTTAGCACGCATCTCGAGGCAACACCGTCTTTATGTATCGCCTTCTTGTGGACACCGTCTTCAAGGAACTCCGGAACAATAAAATTACATAACAAATTACATAATTTCCTATTATACATTTGTAATTAAAATAAAAATAAATCTATTAAATTACAAAACGGTGATACGAGATCACAAAAATTACAACCGAATCGATATTCCCATACATTTCGGGTAATACCAATTAAAAACTAAGGCCATACTAAGTAAATTACATAATTCAATAATTACATAAAATAAAATTATGACAACCATAAATAAAATGCAGCATTATAATATGTATAAACATGCCCAATTTTATGCTAAATCGCCTTTAAGGAGCCAATATCGTATATTTAACGGTTTTTACGGATTTGCGTGATTCAACCTTCTAAAATCACAATAAATTACATAAATTCATATTTATGCATAAGTTAATTACCCTAACCTCTTAGGACTCAAAATTAGTCTCCACTAACTATTTGACTATAATTAACTTATATTTCTTAAAATTTGTTCATTAATGGACCCAAAATTACAATAAAATGCTATAAACTTCAAATAAATCACCAAAAATTCAAATAAATTCAAAATTTGAATTTTAAACTTATGAACATTCTGGAAAAAATACCATGACACTCATAATGTTCAAAAACTTAGGTTAAAATTTCGTAAAATTATCGGAAAAACTATGTTGCGGTTTATCGGATTTATCAATAATAATCATAAAAACATGAGAAAAAATTATATTCATCAACTTTTCAATTTTAGATCTGAAAAAGATAATAAAATGCAACATGTGACGTTTTTCCTTAGTCATGGAGTATGTTTTAGCAATTATTCACTAATTAAGTCACTATTTATGTTATTTTTTCATCAAAAATTCATAAATCATGCATAAAGACTTCAATATAGCCTATTATGTTACACACATCTTGTAAAATTGCATGTGACAACATACTAAATTTCTATGACCAGATTCGAAATTTATCTCATATTAACCTATTTTTCATCAAAATCCGATTTTTATCATGAAAAATCTATATTTCGAGCATAAGAACTCCAAAATTATGAAAATTTACAGGTCATCTAAAAATAATATATGTGAAAACATATACAAAAACCACTATAAAATTCGAAGTTTAGCTAATTTTAGTCCGAAAATGACATTTTAATCATAAAATCACATTTTTAATGCTATTATTATATAAGATGAACAATAAAAATCCATAAATTAACCAAAATATCCTAAATACATTTTAGGACCATAAACTTTAACATGCATAAAGTTATTTCGTGATATATCATAATAACACAAATTTACAAGTTTTATATGTTAATCGTATAACTCGGAAAAACTATAACCGATTTGCATGCAAACAACCAAGGCTCATGATACCGCTTATTTGAAATCTATATCTCTTTACTCAACATATTCATATATGTTATAATTTTAATTTAGTCATAAATTAAAAGATGATCTTATGCATGCAAACTATAAGTAAAATAAGGAAGAAATCTTTATTCTTACATTGATATTTCGGATCAAAGGGCACAAGAGAGTTCTCCTACTCTCTTGTTCTTGAGCTTTCCTTAATTGGATGAACACGGATTCAAGTGTAGAATCCCTCCCAAGGTTTTATACCCAAGATAACAACTTAATAAAATTAATATTATTATTACTAGAACAATATTAATTTTGTATAAAAATTGACCCAAAAATATTATTTGGTCTCTCAATTATATCGGTTAAGAGAGAGGGAAGAGAAGGAAGATTTTATCTCTCTAAAATTCTAATTTTTAGATGAATGAATGAATGATTCACTAAACTCTTTTGGTAGTGTATAATAGGTAAAAATAAGGAGAAAAACCATTGTGTTCTCCTCTTTGAAAAACCGGGTGGCATGGGGAGGAAGGGACCAATGCATGCACAATGTGGTCTTCACAAGATTATGTAGGGTTGCATGGCTAGGTTTAGAAGGAAATGATTAGGTTTACCACTAACATAATCAACACAATATATTCCTAATCCTCCCCTTAATTTCGGTACATATAGATAAAATGGACTCCATTTTATTTTTGTCAATTTGTCACATGTCACATGTCACATAAAATTGTTATGTATTTTTAACATATTAAAAATCAACGCATTAATAAAAATACGTCATATACAAAATCGACTTAGTAATTCATAATTACTTGTACCAAAATATTTTACCAAATATAAATCACAACATCTTGTATTTATAATAATTTATTCATTCAAATGCAATTGTTTCTTTAAACAATAATTTCATCTAAGTAATAAAACAATTCGATTACTTAGACCGTATCTTATTTAATCAAATTACAATGAGACACGTAAATATTACTTCCAAAATCGTCCGTCAATTTTAAGTAATTTAATTGACTCGTATCGTCATACGATCAATTAAATGATCAATTAAGAATGTTATCCTTTAGGTATGACCTAAGGGGATCAACTGGTCACCACCGTCTCATGACAGTAATGTCAAACTCTAGTCAACCAATCATTACCGATATGTGTGGACCAGTTGACAGTAAAATATTACTTCCCAATTGTATTCTTTAAAATGAGACTTAAACATGTGATCATCATGATCAACAGTTGTGATCGCATTATTGTCGGAGGACACATATTCCAACACATAATCCTTTAGGATCACCTACCTTAGAGTTCTTACACCCAAATCTTGGTTACCCCTTAGGTTGAACTTATATTTGGCCTCCTTCCCGTCGATTTTTTCCTTTAGAGCCTCACACCCTAGCACAATCCTTACATATCTTTTAGGTCTTACCCTCAGCTCCTACGGACCTCCGGAAATGTCTCGAGAAAGAAGTCTCAGGTATGGTTTCTTCTTATGGCTGGAGAGCTTCCTTACGTAGTCTAATGGACGTTAAACGGCCCTCCCCGATACTCGACAGACTCTAAAATGTTCCCGACGACAGGTCCCTGGCTCAGACCCCTTGAGCCGCCTCGCGTCGCCATAGTCGTCAGGTTGTAATATTTGATTGACCTAATGGCTATACTTTGACTTTCGCCTTGTCCAAGCCTCAGTCAAAGTGGGGGCTCTGTAGATACCACATTTTTGCATCTCCCGCCAAACACCCGGTGATGATTGGGTTGCATGTTTGGTACGCGGAACGATTTATGACAGTTCGTAAGTTTATCGTCAAGTGATAGCTCAAATACTCGTGTCTACTCCTTGGTTGTCATCTACGCGCCGATACGGTCGTTTTGACAGTAATTAAAGTCCATTTGGAGTCCGGGTCAAAAACCGCTTCATTTTCTAATAAACCGTTTTAAAATGCCGAGTCGGAATGTTCTAGAATGTTCTAGATTTGTATTCCATAAAGTCAATTTTATATCTTTAGGTAAAATATATCCCGAAAATCTTATTTTAAGAATAAGGAAGTCGAGATCTACCGCAATTCCATAAAAGAAACGCGGAAATCTTTCTTCCGCAGGAGGAAACCTCTGGGGAAAGGATGTGGCACCTGCTGCGCCTCTTCGAAGGATCGCAGCACCTGCTGCGCCTCTTCGAAGGATCGCAGCACCTGCTGCGCCTCTTCCCCAGCTCTTTTCTGCGTGTTTTCAAATCTTTTCGAGATTTGTTTCCAAAGTTTTAGTCATTCCATAATTCCTCCGTGTGATTAGTATAAATAGGGACCTTCGTTCCTCATATTTCTCATGCGAGTGTCCGCCATTCTCTTCTCCCTTTGCATTCTAAGACCATGCTCTAAGCTTATTGACGTCTACGTGCTTGATCAAATCGACCACGTAAGCTCGGATCCTTCTGAGTACCAGTCACGTTGCATGACCGACCAATTTGACCAACTCCACCTCAATTAATCATTCAATTTAATTTAAATCCTCTAACGAGGGCACTTTCTTCATAAATTCGAGTCGAGCAATCACTAAACATTAACTTAGTTAATCTCGTTTCGTCAAACATGTAAGTCTGAGGGTGTAAATCCCACCTTTTGTTATTGTATTTTATTTTTGTACCAATTAATGTAAGGTTTACGTCAAAAATACACTTAAAACCGATTTCTAAAACCCTTTTTGTTAAATTGTTTTGCGGATTAACAGAAGGCAGACGTCGAGAAGAAACGCAGCAACTGATGCGCCTCTTCTTGAACCTGCCGCAGTTCCTGCCTTTCTTCTTCTTCCTTTGTTCTTTGTTAATTCGTCTCTTTTGTTTCATGTTTTCTTATTTTCTTCATATTTCATTCATATATAATAATTCTAACATATTCATAATAAATATTACGCTTTAATTCCGACGTAAATCCCTTATAATCAATATTTACGGGTTTTCGTCATCAAATCAAACCCGAGTTTTGGAGATTCGATTCGTTCATATCAAGTCTCTGGAATTCGACTTTTGTATATGCTTCCATCAGTTTATCACGTTTGTCTAAATCGTTTTCGTCTCTATTAATAATCCTAATTAATTTATAATTCGTTTTGATTAGTTTTAATCCGTTTTAACTTGTGTTTTATCGCTTTTATGACGAATTCATATGTAAATAACCTGTTAAATCACTTTCATCCGAATCAAATATCGATAATCAATCATTAAAATTACCAACGATCATTAACAATTCGCAGTTCCGGCTTCACAGCCAGAACTCACCTCAGGAACAGACGCAGTGACCACTGCGCCTCTTCCAAGAGACGCAGCGTTGTTGCGCCTGTTCCGGGTTGAGTTCTGTCTCTGAACTTCTGTTCTTGCTTTCACCTAATTCATTCGTTTACGTATTAATCGACTAATAATCGTAGTATCACCATTAATCTGTCCGTATTTTCTACCTATTTTATTTTCTTTCTTTTTCTCAAATTATCCGTCTTAAATGTATTTTTGACGTAAATCATTTGGCCCATTGTAATCCACTGTAATTTTATTTATCGCAATTTATTTATTATCTATTTATCGTATTGGATGGTTATTTACTTATTCTTCACATGTAATTAATCTAACTTCCTAATTCGATCCAATTGTTTGCCTTAACTACATGTTCACCGACATAGTTAATTTTCACATGCTAGGATTAAAACGTTGGATGTTGCATTGCATGCATATAATCGACAACATATCGAGTACGAACGATTTCCCTAATCATTAGTAGAGGCCGCTATCGAGGCGGGCGGGATTAGGTGTTCAGTAAAAGGACTTCCTAATACGTAACCTCACCCCTTACTGCAGATCTCTGTGAACATCCGTGTTCATTTGCATCCATAAGAGTCATTCTAGACATAGAATTCTAAGGGTAACGAGTTCTTAGTGTTCATGTCACTACTTTGTGTCTTGACATAACACGAGGTATTCGAACGGTTCCAATTTCCCACAAGAATTGGTGGCGACTCCACAAATGCAAACGCTTGTTCCCAATCGACCCCCGTGGGCCAATTGTCCACAGTGATGTCTTTGCGAAGCGGCTAGGTGTAGGAAAAAGGACCACCCTTACTCTTGACAAGGTGAGGAAGGAAATGAAATCCACAAAATACATCAACCTTTACATGGTTAACCGCAATACCGACGTTAGTACCATGAAAATAAATGATGTGGAACACCCCGTTTTGAAAATTTTCCTTCGCCTAATGACCAACCTCCTTTACGGGAGAAATGACCCTAGTAAACTCAATTCCTCGGACGTGCTACTTCTAAACTTCTACCTTAATCCATACTATGAGAGGTGTTTTTACTTTAGCCCCGTGTCTATGGTATGCTTAGCATTTGAAAGGATGACCAAGTACGACAAGTGCTCCTTTGATTATGGCGTCCTAGTGACTAGGCTAGCCAAGAATCTCTTGGGTTACGAACCGGGGAAATTTTAGAGCCATAAGTACGGAGGTGCCATACTTAGACATTGCCTACATGAAGGGCATGTTTTGGGTTGTGGATAGGAAAGAAAAAAAAGAGGTATTCATGGAGGGTGAACACGGACTTATACATAAAGCTTTCCACAAACGGGAGATTGCCTGAAACCTCTCACCTACCCGAGCTAGCCCCACCTCGCCCTCCGGCTGATCCTACCTCATTCCCGAAAATCTTACTTACACTCTTGATGGTGAAGCGGTACGAGGTGAACCAACCCCGCAGCTCCTTTTCGATCCTCCTACGACTTCTCCACATGCCCCATCGTCCTCCTATGTGCCCATGCCCTCGCCGCCCTTTGATCGCCCTAGACACTCCACTTACGCCTCGTCCTCTTCTTTCATGCATGAACCTTCACCACACCATGACCCTCCCCGACACTCCATGCACATGCCGTCTTTCACTGGAGGATATAACCAAACACCGCCGGCTTATGGTCACCAATATCCTATGGTGGACCTAGTTGAGAGAGTGAACAACTCCTTGGTCCTAAGAGATGTGCATGAGTTCACCTATAACAAAGGGTTAAGGCCGACCGAACGCCCTAGTTTTTGTTCCGGGGATGGGGACACTTCCGGAGTATTCAAGGCCTATGGTATTCAACCATCAGATTGGGGATCACAGGATTCCTCACGGTGACGGACACTTACTTGGTCCTTGGGCAGGACCACACTATACCACCGGGAGTTTCTTCAATGATACGCATCAAGGTGGAGGCTACCAAAAGAATGTGGGTGATGATCACCAAGATAATGTGTTCGTACCGAGAGGAGGTGCGAGGTGTCTCTCACGAGGGTGGGGGCAATGTTTTCTATGGAAGCGGGGGTGGATGTGGAGCATCTAGTTGGGCACCAGGACTTATGGAGTATCATGGCCGCTATGTCAACGCAATTGTAGAAGATGCGACGATGGACACCTCGGGCAATACAAGGAGTAAAGAGCTTAGCACGCGGAGGGAGGAATCACCGGTAAACAATCAAGGAGCCTTGGTTCCGTGGGTGAAGAGGCTTGGCAAGAGGAGAAAGTCATCTTCTTAGTTTTATCCACTCATGTGGAAATTTGTGTGACCTTGTGTCGGTTGAGTTTCGAACAATTTCCTTTTCTCGCGTTATAAACTCGGCCATAAGGCCAAAACCTAGTAGATGTTGTGTGGTGGGATGATGCTATGATCACCATTGAGACCCTTTTTGTAAGTATAATCGACCACAGGTAAGTTTAGAGACCATGAATGAACGGAATTTTGGACTATGAGGTGACACTCGGCCGAGTGCCGTTTTCACTCGACCGAGTGGCGTTCTACTCGACCGAGTGCCCCAATTCACTCGATCGAGTGAGATAAAAATAGACCTTGGGAACTTTCTGTAAAAACTCGCACTTGACCGAGTGACATTCTCACTCGACCGAGTGACGTCCCCACTTGACAGAGTAAGCCTCCACTCGACCGAGTGGACTATTTTGACCTTGTTTAGATAGTTTTGAGCCGGTATGGATTGAGTACTTCCGCTTTATAACCCGACCGAGCCTAGTGGTTGTGTAAGCGTAGGAATCATTAACGAGTGAATTGACATAAGTTGTTTATATTGTTATGTGCTTTTTTGTACGTCGTGACATGAAATACGTTTAGTCGATGGATGAGACCTAACATGCTTAGTAAGGATAATAATGATGCGGTAATCGGTAAGCATAAGTAAGAATTCTATGAGTCTTATACACGATCGAGTCTTGTGACAACTAGAGTGAGATAATACGATACGAGGATGGATAAGAATACATGCGTGATCATGTGGTTTATGCATGATTCGACTAGGCCTTAGCCATGATAGTGGGAATGAAAGGTGAGCTTGACTTGTACTCAGACCCATGAGCCAAGATCGAGTGAATAAGAGAATCCTTCTTGCGAGAGATCGAGTGACGAACTTTGGGACGAAGCTCTCTTTAATTTAGGGGGAGTGAATGTAACATTTGTGGACAGCGGGCCGCCCATGGGGGCGCTTGGGAGGAAAAGAGAAACAAGCGTTTGCATTTTTGTATGGAGTCGTCACCAATTTTTATGGGAAATTGGAACCGTTCGAATACCTCGTGTCATGTCAAGACACAAAGTAGAGACATGAACACTAAGCAATCGTTACCCTTAGCATTCTATGTCTAGAATGACTCTCGCGGATGCCAATAAACACGGGTGCTCACGGAGATCTGGAGTAAAGGGTGAGGGTACGTATTAGGAAGCTCTTTTGATCGAACACCTAATCCCGCCCGCCTCGATAGCGGCCACTACTAATGATTAGGGAAGTTATTTGTACTCGATATATTGTCGATTGAATGCATGCAATGCAACATCCAAGTTTTAATCCTACCATGTGAGAATTAAACTAAGTCGGTGAACAATTAGTTTAACATACAATTAATGTCGAAGTAGGATTTAATGTTCAATTACATGTGAAAACATACAAATGATACAAGAAATAATGATAAATACAATAAAAGAGAATTACAATAATGAAAATTACAATAATTACAATGGAATAGGCGATTTATGTCGAAAATACCTTTAAAACGGATAATTTTAGAAAACGAATAAAGGAATAGAATTAACGAACAAAATAGCGTGATAATATGATTAATAGTCAATTATACGTAAGCTAATTAAACTAAGTCAAGACAAAACGGAGTTCAGAGACAGAACTCATCCAGGAAAGGCGCAGCAGAGCTGCGTCCTTTGGAATAGGCGCAGCAAACGCTGCGTCTGTTCCCTGGCTCAGTTCTGGCTGTGAAGCCGTAATTGCAAGCCGTTAATGTCAATTGGTAAATTTAATGATGGATTAAATTATTTACTCGGATGAAAGTGATTAATAGGTTATTTAACACATGAATGGGTCATAAAAACAGTAAAACATGGAAAAGACGGAATTAAACGAATTAAGATGGATTAATTACAGAAGTGAAAAATATTAACAAGCTAAACAAATTAATTGGATGAAACTAAACATGATGAATGAACGTATCAATGACGAATATGTGAATAAACAGATGAAAAATATATCAAAGACGAATTCCAGAAACCCAATATTGATGAATTGAATCTCTATAACCCGGAATTGAATTTAATGGCGAAAACCCGCAAATATTGGATTATTTGGGATTTAAGTCGGATTTGTGATGATTAAAACATATTAATGATGATGATTATAATATACATGTGAATTATATGCTATCGCGATGAAGAATCAACAAACAAACGAAACAAATAAAAGAATTTGACGAATAACAGAGGACGAACGAAGAAGAAAGGAAGCAGGAACTGCGGCAGCCTCACGAAGAGGCGCAGCAGGAACTGCGCTCCTTCGAAGAGGCGCAGCAGTTGTTGCGTCCTTTCTCGACGGTTATCTACTGGAAATCCGTAAAAAGAGGTTTTAAAGCATGGTCTTAGAAATCGGTTTTAATGATATTTTCGACATAAATCTTACAATTGTGATACAATAATTAAAATACAATAAATAAAATAGGGATTATACACCCTCAGACTTACATGTTGACGAAACGAGAAGGACTAAGATATCGATTAGTGATGCTCGACGCGAACTATAATGCAAATATGAAAGTGCCCTCGTAAGAGGAATTAAAACAAATTGATTAAGTTGATTGATTGTGGAGTTGGTCAAATTGGTCGGTCATGCAAACGAGGCTGGTACTCAGAAAGATCCGAGCTTACGTGGTCGAATGTTCAAGCACGTAGACGCCAAAAAGTAAGAACAAAGGTCTAGAATGCAAAGGGAGAAGAGAAGGGCGGACACTCGCGTGAGAAATATGAGGAGAAAAGGCTCCTATTTATACTAATCACGTGAAGGAATTAGGGTTTCGGAGACTCTTTGGAAGTGAATCTCGGAAAGATATGAAAAAGATACGAGAAATACGCGAGAGAAAGGGCTGGGAAGAGGCGCGCAGCGAGCCCTGCGTCTCTTGGAAGAGGCGCAACACTGGCTGCGTCTGTTCCCAAGGGGTTTCCTCCTGCGGAAGAAAGATTTTCGTGTTTGAGTTATGGTAGGACGGAAATAATCTGGTTTTCCTTAATATCTTATGTGAATATTACGGGAAATTGTTTACCAAAAGATAAAAATTATGAAATATGGAATAGAAATATCCGGAACATTCCAGAATATTCTGACTCGGGATTTAACGGTTATCAGAAAATGGAGACGGTTTTAGGCCCGGACTCCGAATGTACTCTAATTACTGCCAAAACGACCGTATCGGGACGTAGATGACAACTAAGAGGTAGACATTAATATTTGAGCAATCACTTGACGATAATCTTACGAATTGTCACAAATCGTTCCGCTTACCAAACATGCGGCCCAATCATCACCGGATGGTTTGCGGGAGGTGCAGAAATGAGGTATCTACAACATTTAGGAATAAGAAAATGCATGATAACTTGTGAGAGAGATGAGTGAAGGCTTGAGGAAGAGATTGGGAGTGAGGCATGACAAGATTGAGACGTAAGAAAATGTTAAGGAAGGGTGAGGGTGAGGCGAACTTCGAGGACGAAGTTCATTTTAAGGAGGGTAGATTGTAATACCTGGCCTTTGTAGGACCCGTACTTAGACTTTGGGACACGTGAGAGGTTTAGACTGATAAGAGATCACTCGGGAGGGAAGGATAGCCTTACACTAGACCGGGACTAGACTGAGTGGTGTTGCAGCGGATCGAGTGGGTCTACCCGGTCTAGTGAAGGGTACACTCGACCGAGTGGAGTGCTACTCGGCCGAGTGGACTTGGCACTCGGTCGAGTGACGCGGTTTTCAGAATACGGGATTAAACCCCTTTCTCCCCTAACCCTAAATCATTTCCACCTTCCTCTTTATCTCTCCAAACCCCCATCTCTCTCTCTCTAAACCCTCACAAATACCTTCTACTTGGGATTCAAGCTTTGATTAGAAGATCTATCACCTTTCTCTTCATCTCCTTCACCTAGCAAGTAAAAATCTCCCCTTTCTAGTCTTTTAAACCCTAACTTTTGGGAGAATTTATTATGGGTAATTAATTAGTGATTAGTTGGTGTATTTGGGGTTATTAAGGGGTAATAATTGTTGGAAAATATTAATCACATTAATTAAAATATTCATATATGTGAGAAATTATTTAGTCATAAAATAAATTGTTGATCTTATGCATGCAAACTAAATAAGAAGAGATAAGAAAATCGATTTCTCACCATCTAAATTTCGGTCATTTATGGGCACCAACAAGATCTCCTTCATGTTAGTTCTTGAGCTTTCCAATAATGGATGAACATTCATGACTTCAAAATAGAAGCCCTCCAATAAGTAGCACCCAAGACTATCCCAAAATCCCACAAACTAACATGTACTAGATATTTGTAATGTGGTTTACCTTAAAATCGATTACTAATACTCATATACTACTACTAGTATTATTAGTGATTGATTTGCACAAATTAGATTCATAAAAATGAATTTTATGAAGAACAAGAGAGAGAAGTTAGTGTTTTTTTTCATAAAACATAAGAGAATGAATTATTGAGAGAAAAATCTCTCAAATGGTTGTCACCAAAACCGGTGGGGTGGGGAGGATTTTAGGCTCTTTTTCTTTTTCTTTTTTGTCTTCACAAGACAAATTAGTGTAAGACTTTTTCATGGTCAAGTCACTATCAAGTGTCATAGACAAATGAATAAGACAAATGGAAAAAGATAAAACTTCTAAAAATTGCCCATCAATTTTCGGTTTTGATGTGTAATATGGAGTCCATTTTATTTTTGTCAATTGTACAATTGTATGTCATGTGACATGTGACATGTCTTATGTCATGTTTTAATTTAAAATGCATATTTAACAAATTAAATATCATTTATAAATTAAATAAATCACATTTAACAAATTGGCTAGTAATTCAAAATTACTTTCACATAAAATGGTCATTTAAATACTAGTTAGTATAATTCACAACATCTTGTAATTATGACTAACTTATCAATTCTCATCTCGCGTGTTTCGCAAACACCAATTAATTTTGGTAATATAACTTCTTAAATTACTAAATAAAATTTTATTTAATCACATTATAATAAGATGTCATTTTCTCTCTTATGCTAATAATTTGTTCAATTTTAAGGAATTAATTAATCTGTATCGACATACAATTAATTAACCTTTTTAATTAAGGGGATCGTCCTTTAGGTGTGACCTCAAGGGATCAATCGATCACCACCGTCGCACGACAAGTAATGTCAAACTCTAGCCACCAATCATTACCGATATGTGTGGACCAGTTGACTATATATGTAATGTATCATCCCTTTCGTATTCTTGATATGAGATTTAAATATGTGATCAATATGATCGACAATTGTGATCGCATTATTGTCGGGGACACTTACTCCAACAATCTCCCACTTGTCCTCGACAAGTGTGCGTCACCAATTCTCTTGTCCTATTACTATCTCCCACTCAATGCAAGGTGTCTTTCAGGCCGTACTTGGAAGTGATCATATCGAGAGTGGTTTCCTCGATCTGGAGAATAATCGATTTGACCGGAATTTATCTACCATAGATACCTTCCGAGCGTGGCCACGCATTTCGAGTTCATTACTCCTCGAGTGGCCCTGAGATATTGTTTTAACCCCGACAAGGGGGTGGACAATTCTATCGCACTTATTCCCTTCGACTAGCCACAGCCATCATAACCCAAAATATGCCCATTTGACCCCATTTACGAAGGTCGTAGTAACACAAATCAAAGTTAATCAAATCGTGCCACCTTAGGCGAACGGTCTTTAGTCAAAAGAATCGACTCATTAGAATACTATAGTAGCTCTCGCCACGACCAGGCTATATAAATTTGCGAGAACTCTATAAGCGGTCTTTGCCCGACAAAGTGTTCCATGACTGTATGACATCAACTTGCCATTAATGCCTATGTGATCAACTAGTCATCTCTCACATGTATGACATGACGAACTTGCCATTAATCGCATCACACTCTAGTCACTTGAGATGTCACCTCAATGTACTCACACTCTAGTCACTTCGAGATGTCACCTCATACAAGTGACTATGGGCGAATACTATGTTAATCCGGGTTCACTTTAACGGGGTTCAATATCGTCATACAATCCGTTTGGATGTAACAAAGTATAATAAAAGAGTTTTAAAGTAAAACTCGAACGACAAATGCGATTATCACATATGAATAGTCAATGCCTGATTATTATTTCATATTCTATAATCTAATTTGATCTTGTATGTAGTTGTTCATCTCAATCCAATTGAAATGACATGACTCATCATGTTAAGCCTATGAATAGGCATTGTAAGTAGGTCTTAGCAATTCCCTGCTCAACCTTGCTACATACTTGTTTTCCTTTCGTAATGTATACATTTGCATTACAAAACTTTCTGAGTACGTGTCTAGATCCAATCTAGACATAGGCTTTCTTGCCTTAAAATAGCTCCCACTGTTTTCACAGTGTGCGGGACTCATTCCTCTTGCACATCCCATGATTGCAAGTGTACTCAATTTCCGTTGTAAATATTTCTCATTGTTCTTTATTGCCTAGAACGATTCTAGAAAATCTATTTCTTAAATAACATAGCTACAATGGTATCTTAACCATCCTAATGTGTTTTGATTATGGTTTTGTCGGAAACCATGTGCAATCTCAATTGTCAATTGTCATTTGTGTAACACCCTTACACAAGATTGCATCAAAAACACTTTGCTTTACATCCTTAATGCTTCTGCAAGCACTTAAGAATAATCTATATGGCTACTTGGTAACTATTACTTAAATTCGATTTGAAACAATTCATCATACTCAAAGTATATGAAGTGTTATACATCATTTCCTATTTAATTGATCCGGCAGCGGAAGCAAATGGAATCAATCAAATATGTTCAACTTGATTGAACTAATCATGAATCTTATCAACATAAGACTTCTTATTTGACGCTAATATCATGTAGATTTATCTACATAAATCTGGATATTAAAGATGTATTATATTACTCCAAGTCTTAAATCATTCCCAATGATCAATATGTCATCCACATATTAGACTAATTAAAATTTCCGTAACTCCCACTAAACTCCATGTATAAACATAAGTTCTCGACTTATCAAGAAAAGTTTTATAACATGATCAAAACATTGATTCCAACTCATTATGTCCTACTTAAGACTCTCTCTTAAGTTTCACATTATCTTAGGATTGCAAGAATCTACAAAACTCAAGACATGTATTGAATACATTCCTTCTAATTGAAGAAGTGGGTTTTAGATTCACTTGCTATATGTATATCATCATAATGAAACACAATCCCTAAGAAGATCCAAATAGACTTAAGCATTTCAACTAGTGCAAAAACCCTTTGCAACCAATCAAGCTTTGATATCTAACAATTCACTTGGAATTTATTTCGGATTTTCATGGCTCTAAGCCTTGTATTGAGTTGTGACTTAAACACTCTCATGTAAGTCATATATTCATTACTTTCCAGAAGTAACTTGAATCAAACAATTTCTTTGTAAGTTGTAAGCTCTTTACTTTCTTAAAAGTAACATGACTTCATCATCTTCAACAAGTGGCGAATTTAACCTCCTAGGTTTCGAAGAAACAACGTCTTACACAAAACGTCTCATGTAGCCAAGAAAGACCAGTTTCTTGCGACATAACATTCTTTGTGGCTCTTGAATAATTTCTCCCACTCTGTCTTCTAGAAATAAACTTGTATTTTAGAAAGACAGCTTCACGAGCCACAAACCCGTTGTACTCGTGATTATAATAAGGAAAAATGAGCATTTGTTTCTTTTGAAAAACTTACAAACATGGTACCCTACCATTTTATATCTCATATAATTCGTTTTAGATTTAGTGTAAAAATAATTTAGACAAAATGATAAAATCCCCAAAAGGATCAAGTAACTCAAAGTAACTTGATCGAAGTCCAAACCATATCGAATGGCGTTTGATTTCTTTATCCAACCACACATTATCCCATGTCCCGGTAAATGACTGGAGTGTCCGATCTGGGAGTTAATTTGTATGTTGTCATTGTTATCTATATTGATTGTGTGATTAGTCCCCGGTGTTGTTTTGTATGCGTGTTAAGAGAGATTTATTTGTGATACTAAATCACATTTCCTTTGGCTTATATCAAAGTCTTCACTTTGATAATCCCATCACGACTAAATCGTGATTCCTTGAACTCTTTGAATTTCTTTTAATATTTCTCTATTTACCTACGCCTCAACTTTAATTGTTGGTAAAAGAAAATGATCAACCTATTATGGATCAATGATTTACAACCTCGATCTCCTTTTCAACCAAAAGGGACGAGACATCTTGCTTTGAATACAAGATACGCATATACCATAAGATTAACAATCTAATGGTTTCAAGAGTACTCAATAACTCTTTGCGTTCATTATTCCAGAATTTAAGGTTTAATCTTGGGTTACCAATTTGAGTCTTGTATCATATACATGATATATCATTCTAGTTTGGTTTTGAATATAACCACCTTGATAATGGGCTAGCCATACATCAAATCATGGTGTATAGGGTCACAAAAGTGAAACCTCTTTTTGTATCTTAACAAGTTTATATTCTTATTTAGAGTTTATTCACTTAATAGTCATAATTAAGGTATAAATATAAACCCAAAACTAGATTGAGTACACAATGACTCAATCTCTCAACATCATTGTTGCTAGTCGTCATATTCTAATCATTCTATGGATCAAATACAATGATGAAAACCACCATCGGTTTCTAATATTGACGAAGTAGTATTAGCAAAATTTATGTCAATCAAATAAACATTTAAAGAAGAAGGTCCCATTAGATGTCCCACAACTAACTTGTTGATTCTTCAATAATTTGGGGTAGTTTCCTTTCTAGTGTCCAACAATTAAGACAATGGAAACTTTATCGGTCGGGATTGATAGGTCTAGTATTGTTATTCTCAATAACGTTACTTTTAACATTACCTTGTATCAATTCCATTCTAATTTTACTTCTTAGAACCTTATCCTTTTTCTTAACGGTTTAAGAGAATGCTCCCACTCATTTCAATGAGTCTTTGCTTAGAGAAGCAAAATTTAATTTCATGAAGACTACTCTTCATACGTTCGTTTAGTCTTAAAACTTTCTTTGAAGTGGTTGCGATATTTTGGTCAATTTTGATTTTCAACAAATCTAGTTACCAAAATGATTTAACGTTTCATAGTACTTAACTCAATTAAGCATATGAGAAACAATTCATTGTAAGTAGTTATGTTAGTCAAGAATCAAAAACCCTTTTGATCACGAATAACTTTTATCTATACTCTTCACAAGAGATCCTTACAATGGATAATACGAGGTTTTTAGAAGAAAATTTAAATTTTGTCTTTAGTTACGATGTTTTAATGGAGATTTGAACTAAAATCGAAATGATATCGTATATAAACTGAGGCAAAGAAATAGAACAATATGATAACGGAATAGTGGAAAACTTAACATTTATAGTTTTATTAATACTTGTAAATAACAAGTAAAGCATTTAAATAGTGACCTCTACCCAACTATGATAAATGATTCCAAGATCCAAATTCATATTAACTTGGGCACGGTAGGCCCGATTCATCCCTTATCAATATAACTCGGTGGATTAACTCTTTAATTGATTCTACTTTTAGAACTCTTGGTCGATAAAATTACATTAATATTTATCTTTAGCCCGGAACACATGCGACTACGGTCACGAATACTTCCGTTGAGCTCAATCCAAATTTCGAATAAATGTGTCCATGATCCAAATCCACATCAACTTGGGCACGATAGGGCCGATTCATCCCTTATCAACATGAATTCGATGGATAGACATTTATCACCCACTTCCCCTACGTAACAAGGTTTGTACCCCGGAAGAGCCGAGCGCACTCCCTCATGAAATAGGTTTTCATGGTTTTTACTTTTTGGTAAGGCTAAGTCTCAATTGTTTATTTTAGCGAGAGGTCATGTCAATTTATTATCTATCGCGTTTTAAGTGAACTAAAGCGGTGAACTACGATAATTGTAATTGACACGGTCGACATACTCGATAAAATGATAATGCATGTTTTAGTTATGGCGATTTAGCGATGCATGCAACATATAAATAAAATGCAAAGCATAAAAATAAAATCCTAGTATGGCCTTCCTAGAATAGTAAATCTAATAAACTATTACAAATTCGGAAATCAACTCCTTTTGGTCCCTTGAACTTCGGTCTTGGCACGCATTTCGAGGCAACACCGTCTTTAATGGATCGCCTTCTTGAGTGGCATCGTCTTCAAGGAACTCCGGAATAAATAAATTACATAACAAATTACATAATTTCCTATTATACATTTGTAATTAAAATAAAAATAAATCTATTAAATTACAAAACGGTGATACGAGATCGCAATAAATTACAACTGAATCGATATTCTCATACATTTCGGGGAGTTTTTCGGGTTTTGTTAATTACGGGCAATACCAATTAAAAACTAAGGCCATACTAAGCAAAATTACATAATTCAAAAATTACATAAAATAAAATTATGACAATCATAAATAAAATGCAGCATTATAATATGTATGAACATGCCCAATTTTATGCTAAATCGCCTTTAAGGAGCCAATATCGTATATTAATCGATTTTTACGGATTTGCGTGATTCAACATTTTAAAATCACAATAATTACATAAAATCATATTTATGTACAAGTTAATTACCCTAACCATCTTAGGACTCAAAATTAGTCTTCACTAACATTTGACAATAATTAACTTATATTTCTTAATATTGTTCATAAAAGACTTAAAATTACAATATAATGCCATAAACTTCAAATAAATCATAAAAATTTCAAATAAATTCAAAATTTGAAATTTTAAACTCATGAACATTCTGGAAAAATACCATGACACTCATAATGCTCAAAAAACATAGGTTAAAAATTTCGAAAATTATCGAGAAAAACAATGTTGAGGTTTATCGGATTTATCAATTATAACCATAAAAAATATAAGAAAAATTATTTTTATCAAATTTTCAATTTTAGATCTGAAATAAAAGATAAAAAGCAACATGTGATGTTTTTTCTTAGTCATGAAGTATGTTTTAGCAATTTATACTAATTAAAGTCACTATTTATGTGATTTTTCATCAAAAATTCATAAATCATGCATAAAGACTTCATTATAGCCAATTAATTTACACACATCTTGTAACATTGCTTGTGACAACATACTAAATTTCTATGACCAGATTCGAAATATAACTCATATTAACCTATTTTTCCATTTAAATTCGATTTTATCTTGAAAAATCCATATTTCGAGCATAAGAACTCATAAAATTATGAAAATTTACAGGTCATCAAAATATAATATATGTGAAAACATATACAAAAACCACTGGAAAAAACGAAGTTTAGCTAATTTTAGTCCAAAAATGACATTTTTATCATAAAATCACATTTTAATGCCATTATTATATAAAATGAACAATAAAAATCCATAAATTAACCAAAATATCCTAAATACATTTTAGGACCAGAAACTTTAACATGCATAGTAAATTTCGTGATATATCATAATAAACACAAATTTATAAGTTTTGTTTGTTAATCGTATAACTCGGAAAAACTATAACCGATTTGCATGCAAACAACCTATGGCTCTTGATACCGCTTGTTGGAAAATATTAATCATATTAATTAAAATATTCATATATGTGAGAAATTATTTAGTCATAAAATAATTTGTTGATCTTATGCATGCAAACTAAATAAGAAGAGATAAGAAAATCGATTTCTCACCATCTAAATTTTGGTCATTTATGGGCACCAACAAGATCTCCTTCTTGTTAGTCCTTGAGCTTTTCAATAATGGATGAACATTCATGACTTCAAAATAGAAGCCCTCCAATAAGTAGCACCCAAGACTATCCCAAAATCCCACAAACTAACATGTACTAGATATTTGTAATGTGGTTTACCTTAAAATCGATTAGTAATACTCATATACTACTACTAGTATTATTAGTGATTGATTTGCACAAATTAGATTCATAAAAATGAATTTTATGAAGAACAAGAGAGAGAAGTTAGTGTTTTTTTCATAAAACATAAGAGAATGAATTATTGAGAGAAAAATCTCTCAAATGGTTGTCACCAAAACCGGTGGGGTGGGGAGGATTTTAGGCTCTTTTTCTTTTTCCTTTTTGTCTTCACAAGACAAATTAGTGTAAGGCTTTTTCATGGTCAAGTCACTATCAAGTGTCATAGACAAATGAATAAGACAAATGGAAAAAGACAAAACTTATAAAAATTGACCATCAATTTTCGGTTTTGATGTGTAATATGGAGTCCATTTTATTTTTGTCAATTGTACAATTGTATGTCATGTGACATGTGACATGTCTTATGTCATGTTTTAATTTAAAATGCATATTTAACAAATTAAATATCATTTATAAATTAAATAAATCACATTTAACAAATTGGCTAGTAATTCAAAATTACTTTCACATAAAATGGTCATTTAAATACTAGTTAGTATAATTCACAACATCTTGTAATTATGACTAACTTATCATTCTCATCTCGCGTGTTTCGCAAGCACCGATTAATTTTGGTAATATAACTTCTTAAATTACTAAATAAAATTTTATTTAATCACATTATAATAAGATGCCATTTTCTCTCTTATGCTAATAATTTGTTCAATTTTAAGGAATTAATTAATCTGTATCGACATACAATTAATTAATTAACCTTTTTAATTAAGGGAATCGTCCTTTAGGTGTGACCTCAAGGGATCAACTGATCACCAGCGTCGCACGACAGTAATGTCAAACTCTAGCCAGCCAATCATAACCGATATGTGTGGACCAGTTGACTATGTATATAATGTATCATCCCTTTCGTATTCTTGATATGAGATTTAAATATGTGATCAATATGATCGACAATTGTGATCGCATTATTGTCGGGGACACTTACTCCAACAATAATACGGGGCTTTGTAGTGTATATTAGTATAGGATACATTGTGATAGTTATTATGTGATTTGTATAGGATGATACGGTTCCTTGAGACGGTTTCGGTCCGGATTCGAGTAGCTTGAGGAGATTGCTAAAAGGTAGTTTAATCGTACCCGGTTTCAATAATGTGATGTTGTTTATGTTGATGTTTTAGTTAGTCATAATTAGGGTAATTGCATTATCACATGTTTAGTGGTAATCACATCATTAAGAAAATTATTATGATATGTTGGTTGTGGTTCATGCATTGGTCATTATCATATATGTTGGAGGATTTGTTGTTGTTGTTATTATCGTTGTTGTTGTCATAGTTGTTATTGTTGTTTTGGAGACGTAAGACGGTTGAGAGACCGTCTTACGCTTAAGTCGCCTCTTGGAGCTTCTCACTTCAAGAGGGATGTGCACATTAATGACTTGAGTTATGGAGGAACTCGTGTGATTGAGACCCGACGTCTGGCAGGGGATCCAGTTGGCTTCCGGACCCGGTACGTCTGGGCGTTTTCCGGTACCTGTTTGTGGTTATCGGTATGTCTGGGCGTGTCTCGGTACCAGTGTGGTTGTCGGTATGCCTGGGCATGTCCCGATACCGTGGTGGTGGTCTTTTGATGTTATGCCATTCATACTAGTAGTCATGTTGCATGTTCACACTTGAGTCGTGTAATCTTTTATTTGTTTATTGAAACTGACGTTTGTGTTTCTGTGTAATTGTCACCAGTCTCTTTTGGGATGGCCTATGTTGATCCATATGATATCCTTTGGTCATATGGGGTGAAGATTAGGTACAGATGGTTTGGATAGTACACGGGAGATGGGACGAGCTTGATGAGTCACAAGACGAGTATAGTTAGTTAGATGAGTATAGTAACTATGAGTTGTATTTTAGTCATTAGTTATTGGTTTTTAATCACCAAACCTGTCATTTATAATAAATGTTTCTTTATTGTCTCTCTGATTCCTTGCCTCGAGAAACCGAGAAGGTAACATCTCCCAATTACCTTGGCCGGGTAAGAAGGAGGAGTTATAGATATTACATATTCCACAAGGAGAAACCACGCTCAAGCCTAATTGACAAATAAGACCAGTTTATTGATGCTTCTGGCCTAGGAAGCTCTATAGACCTAAGAATTTAAGCAGTTTACCAACATAATTGTGTAAAATCTAATTAGCATAAGGCATGTCAAATACGGTTAAGACTCGAGTTATGAGCTTTGTTTTTATGGATAACGGATCAAAACGATGTACATGGACAACTTAATTGGGATTAAAATGAAAAAGCAATGCAATTTAACATCATTGTTATTTAATTCACCAAGACTTGACCTAAAACAAAGTAAAAACATGTTTTTGTATTTTGAAATTTTTAATTTTTATGGATTTTTGATATAAATCCACGCAACAAAAATAAATCACACAACATAATTAAAGACTCCTCCCCTAAACCTAAATGTCACAGTGTCCTCATCGTGACGCCTACAACATAGGAATCACACAAAACTTTACAGCAAGCTAAAGGACACATCTAACAAAAGGAATGGAAAAGAAATAGAGATAATACAATAAAAGTAGATACAAGGGAAGAGAATATCGGGTAAGAGCGTATGAGTTCCCCCAAACAACCTGCAAAAATAGGGGACAAAGACCAACCGCGAAATTCCTAGCAAGCCAGCTATGAATTTAACCTAAAAAGTAAGTGTACTCGATTGAGCCCATCCCCACTCGATCGAGTACTCATCTTGGCGAGTAGATTTCCTGCATTTAAAACAAATGCCCATACAAATCACAATTAATATAACTTAATGCACGCAATAGTAAATAAAAAAGTAGCGCATGTGCTACACACAAACATAAGTAGAACCAATAAATAGTCAAAGCAAAGAAAATAAGCAATGGAATAAAGTTCTGGCTCATCAAACTCAAAGTCTAATGTAAAATATGAGCAAGTATGTTCATCTCTCTTCAATTCATCATCATGAGGAAGGAGATGGGGTTATTTATCCATCATAGGGGCTTGCTTCATCTCATAAATTCCGACGGGTTCCTTTCTGAATATCTCTGCTTCCAAAGCATCCAACTCGGCCTCCAAGTCAACACTCTCATCACAGTTGTATACCATCTTAGGAGGAGGCTCATCTCCATAAATCAACCTCTCAATTTCATCCACTTCTTTGCTCCATGGATATGACGCAGCAGCAGGGGCGTCAGATTGATTCATGTCCAAACATTAAGCAAAGGAATTATCAATAGTAGGAATAAGAGCATTAATCATATGACAAGTAGCTTCTAAATTGAGATGTTTTAATGGTTTATCAAGAATAAAAGTAATTTTATCATCCCCAACTCGTAGTGTAAGACTGTCATCCCTAATATCTATGACCACCCCTGCTGTGTGTAGGAATGGTCTACCTAGAATAAGAGGGACTTGGGAGTCCTCAGCCATATCCATAACAATAAAGTCAACTGGAATGAAATACTTCCCTACTCTAACTAGCAGATCCTCTAAGACACCCATAGGCTTCTTCAAAGATCTATCAGCTTGCAAGGTCATATTAGTGCTACGTAGTTGACCCATTTAACTTTTTGCCTATAGAATACGGCATGACACTAACACTAGCCTCTAAATCGCAAAGAGCTTTATCAATAGCTATACTACCAATATGGCAAGGAATAGAAAAACTCCCTGGATCCTTTAGCTTTGGTGGTGAGTTAGCTTGTAATGCGGCCACGCACTCCTGAGTGAATGCTACCGTCTCAACTTCCTCAAAAGACCGCTTCTTCGATAAGATCTCTTTCAAAAACTTAGCATATGCCGGCACTTGAGTGACCAATTCAGTAAATGGCACACTCACTTGAAGATTCTTCACTACCTCCATGAACCTCCCAAACTTTTGTTCAAGCTTAGACTTCTACAATCGTTGAAGAAAAGGTAGTTGAATTTTAATGGGCTTGACTTCTTTAGTTTTAGAAGTCGGTTTGGAAACATTATCGTCAGTTATAGGGTGTACTCGATCAAGTCCAGTAGTCACTCGATCGAGGATCCTATTTTCTACCAATGCCGTAGTTGAAACACGTAAAAAATCATCAACTGGGAGGGTGCCTCGATAGAGCCCGTAATGTATTCGATCGAGCACTGTGGTGCCTTGCATCGTTTTTTCGCTTTTCGTCTTATCACGTGTTTGATCTTTGATTAATTCTTCCTCGTCATCACTTATCTCGAGATTACCCAATCCCTTAGGATGCGTATAAGGAACCTCATCTTCAACAATGGGCACATCCGGACTTTGATAAGTAGTACCACTCCTCAAAGAAAAAGCATTAACTTGTTCATGTGCTTGTTTACCTCGAGGAGGAAGATTGCCGGACTATTTTGCAGGATTTTGGGCCGCCATTTAAGCAACTTGAGTATCTAACATCTTTTTGTGAGATATAAGTTCAGAAATCTGAACCGTTTCCTTTTGTTGAATCATCAAACTTTGTTGCAATAGAGCCTTCATCTCTGCCATCTCATTACTTGGAGCTTGAGAAGGAGGTTGCATATGTTGAAAACCTCCTTGATTTTGCCTAAAAAAGTTTCCTTGTGGTTGATTACCACGATTTGGAGGAATAATATAAGTATTCTGCGGTGGGGCTTGAGAAAATACATTCTGACTCCTTTCAGGGAAGAAGTTAGAATAAGGAGTACTTTGCTTGAAAGACTGGAAAGCCTGAACTTGTTCAATGGTACCCATAAACTTGGCCGTAATGTGGCCATCTATCCCACAACTCTCATAAGACACTTCTTGATTAATCATATGAACCATTTCTTTCTTATTACCCAAAGACTGAGTTGTCTTTAATTTAGCTATTTGAGCCGTTAAGGCCTCCAGCTGTGCCGCAATAACATTGTCTAAACCACTTCCTCTCTTGCTACCTCTGGGTTACCATACTCAGCAATGTGAGTAGCTATTTGATCAATCAACTTACAAACATTACTGTCATTAGTATTATCCTGGAATATTCCATTGGCAACAGAATCAAGCAAAGCACTGTGATCGTCATACAACCCGTTGTAAAACTGGTTGCAAACGAACCAAATTTGGAAGCCATGATGAGGGACGGATCGAACTAGCCTTTTGAAATGAACCTAGGCTTCATTAAAAGCTTCAGTAGGACCTTGTTTAAAACTCGTAATTTGGCTTCTAAGGGCATTAGTTTTCTGTGGTGGAAAATACCTCTTATAGAATGCAAGAACTAATGAAGTCCAGTTAGTGATTGCGTCGGTCTCCATATCCAAGTCACGAAGCCACTCTGCTGCATCATCACTCAAAGAGAAAGGAAAAAGAGTCTATTTGACTTGATCTTGAGTCACCCCAGCTGTCAAAGGAATAAAACAACAATATGTGACAAATTTCTCCATGTGCTTGGCGGGGTCCTCTCCTGCTTTTCCTTTAAATAAATTTCTCTCTACTAAGCTTATATAAGAAGGTTTGATCTCAAAAGTCCCTTTATCAGTGGTAGGGAGCTTAAAACTTTTAGGAATGGAATTAACGGTGGGTTCGGAATGACTTGCCAAGGTCGTCATGTTTGATGTTGTAAAAATAACGGGCACAGAAATAAGTGTGTCCTCTTCAAAGGACGAATCTTCTGCAAAAGTACATTGACATGCTAAATCGCACACCTAATCAAAAATAACCAACTGGCCTAAACTAATGTAGTAGAGGAAGTCGGGATCGTATCCACAGGGAGACAATTTGTTCTATTCGCTAATTATAATCTGTCTACGTAAAAAGTCTGGGGGTTTGATTTTGTTTGATTACTAAACTAACGTAGCGAAAAGTAAAGGAGTAAAGTGTAGAAATCGAGTATAAAAATATAAGGGAAAACAGCTAGGATTGTCGGTTCACCATGGTCTAATAACGGTTGTACGGTAGGGTCAAAGACTTAGTCAAATTACGGTCTGAAGGGCAGTGATAAGGTCATCTCGGTCCACTAATCACCCTAGAAACTTTCTAATATGCTCTCGCTCTATTTAAAGTGTTCTATTGTTCGTAGCAGGTCTCACTCTTTCCAATCTCTCGATCTGGGTCGGAGTTTACCAGATTAAAATAACTAGTCGCATGCATTCAACTAATTAAATAGGATTTAAATGCTACGATTAACAATTTAAACGAATAATTATTCCAGATCTAATATTCTGATTAAATACCGTCATACAACCATGGATCCCCTAAATCCTAGCATGAGGAAATTAGCTACTCATGATTGAACTAATAAAATTAACAAGAATAATAATAACTAAATTAAGCATGATAATAAGATGAAAACAATAATCAAGCATACGATAAAACCAAAAGTAAAGAAGAGTAAAACGAATAAGGGAAAATAATAATTGAAGAACGAAAGGTTAATTAAATTACCGAAATAAAGGAAGATTGATTACAAGTTTCAGATCCGAATCCCAAGCAAAATCAACGTATGAAGTGTGTTTAACAGTATGAAAAGATAACCTAATAAAGTTCTCCCTTTTCTTTTTATAACAGTAGCTGAAATTTATTAACTAATCAACTAATGGGCCGATTTACTTATTAAGCAAATACGGCCTGATAATTAAAAATAGTCGATCGACCACATGAAACAGTCGATCGACCACTTCTACGGACAAAACCAATCAATTGACCAAAGCAGGCTGTCGATCGACTTTTTCTTCTAAACAGCGACGTTCAGCACTTCCTTATGCATTACCACGCATTCCAAGACAATCGTTTCCGAGCTCAAGCTTCACTAGTATCTGAAAATGCAACACCGGGGATGGGTTTTGGCTCATTCTTCACCACTTGGGTCAACAACCTACATGAAACATAATGCGGCCCTAAGTAACCGAAACAAAGGAGAATAGTAGCTTACGCTACTCAGAATGACATAGAAATGCGTGCAAAATGGCAAGATAAAACATGTAAATGAAGCACGCATCAAACCTCCCCAAACCAAACCCTTGCTTGTCCCCAAGCAAGCAAAGACTAAAGACAGAAACAACTAATGGAATGGTAGACAAGCTCAGAGCTAACTATGCTTCATATGCCCAAAACACCTTTAATGCTAGTAGCCAAAACCAAAATACAAAATCAATTGCAAACGAGTTATACATATGAATCAACTTACAGAACCTTCAACCTTGCAAGACTCGTATATATCGGACTCTCACGGGTCGCTCATCACTCGTTACAGAACATGGTGAGTATATAATGTAAGATAGAAAGAAAAATAGCCACTCACCTAACTGGAACTTACAAGAACATGCATGCAATCTAACATGATAGTTATCTCTACCGACCGTACAAGAGTGGCAATTAAAGCAAGGCTTTGGCGAAAAATAAAGCACAGGCGCAATTTCATCATTGTTATCTAACCGTTCCAACTCGACCAAAAATGCAAAATAAAACATGTTTTTGTAATTTTTCAATTTTTTTTGGGTTTTTTGTTTTTTTTAGTGGAGAAAGAAAAACAATGCAAACAAAAATGCAATAAACATGTAAACAAAAATGAAACAAAAATGCAGATGGATGCAAACAGACAGATGCATACCCTCCCCAAACCAAATCACACAATGCCCTCATTGTGTTCAGCAAACATCAGCATCATCAAAATATATGGGAGAAAAGGGTACGCAAAACGAGATGAAGTATAAATAAAGCAGAAAAGGAAAAGGACTCGCAAAATGGGGCACGTAAAAGACCTCCCCAAACCAGCCAACAACAAGGGGAGGTCGTAGCGAGCTGCTACTAGTCGTCGCCCGCCTCGTAGTTGGCATCCTCCTCCTCCCTCGCTCGGGAGCGTGAAGAAAGCTCGGCCCGGTACCTCTCCTCCACCTCAGCCGTGTCCTCCGTAGTAGTAGGGCGAGGGTAACTGTCCTCGGGGTAGCGGTAGTATGACGGATGTGGCCACCCAGTTGGTGGCAACCATCCGGCACGGGCGTAGCGGTTATAGACAGGAAAGTCTGCTAGGGCTTGGTTCAGCTCCATCCTAGCTGTACGCCTGCACATGTCAAGTAGAAGATAATCCCGCCCTACCTGATCCATGACAGATGGGGCGGCAAAAGGAGGTGGACAAATAAAGTTAGCCGGGTAAACCGGCTGTGGTCCAGGCTGAGTCTCAGTAGTGGAGGGTGTAGTGAGCAGAGATGCATGAGGTGAGTCACGTGGTCCCCTAGAAGACAGACCCGTCTCCCTAGAAGACAGACCCGTCTCCCTAGAAGACCGAGAAGACTGCCTAGAGCGGCCAGTGTTCTTCTCGGGTAGTGAGTAAGGAAGATGTTAGACGGGACAAGGAGGTCTAGCTGATTTGTTCTTAACATGTGCCATAGGAATAAGAGGTGGGAGAGTGTCATAAGGTAAAGGGACTGACAAACACGTAGAGATCTTCCACGTGTTGTCATCGGTCAGCCACTGTAATTGTTTCATGTATGACACTGTAAAAAGACACGACTCATCAAGGTCTGGGTCCGCATGTCCAATGGGCATCATGCCCCGTGGAAAGTCGGGAAAGAAGCGGCGGGCCATATGTGTGACCAACCCCCCGCAGTGAACAGAGGCTAAGGCTCCTATTGCGACATTAGTAAATCGCTGAGCAACAAGATAGGCAATGTTAAGAACAAAATGAGTGCCACTATCAATGTTTAGATAGCCAGCCAAAATAGATAATTGTTCAGAATTCACATTGTTGGACGCTTTCCTAGCAAAAATAGTACCGCCTATTAGGCGGAGCCAGACACGGATGGGCGGGTGATGAACAAACTTCCCCCTCTTCCTGCCCTCAAAGTGGTCAGCGATGGCACCCCACATGGGGTCAACTAACTTCCGAGGGGCAATGTGTGGCCCCTCACTATGTAAGCCTAAAAGACCTCCAAACACAGCTAAGGTCATGTGAAAGTCACGGTTGAACAGACAGAAATAGACGCAATTAGAGTTCGCGTCATCTTTATAGTCTCTTGCATTAATTTTGAAACTACTAAAAAATTCAAGGGTGGGCAGCTGATAGGTATACTCCCTCATACCCACCAAGCTAGACATACCGGTTCCATTAAGAATTTCCACAACTGGCTCGTAAAAAACCAATGTCACTAAACTGTCACGGTCTAAAAAATGGGTTGGAACAATAGGGTGTTCTAACAAAGCACTAAAGCGATTCCTTTGCTGTAGAGAAGAAAAGATTACCTCGGGGTAATCGGGTAAAATTTCAACGGAAGGAATATGAGTAAAAGGAATGAGTGCAGTACCCATTTGTGACGGTATGTGACTGCCGTGACTGCTGGAAACTGGTGGTGTCGGTTCACGTCGCGATGACGGTCCTGCAGTCCGTCTCCTTTTGCCTTCCATTAATTCTGAAATTTTCGCAAATATAGACCACGAATTAGACAGTCAAAAAACAACACAAAACGGTGACAGAAATCGCACATGTCAGGGACCATGCTGCACAGAACCGTGACTAGAACAAATATGTGCTGTGAATAATCGATAAACTGCAGAAAAGCAGAAAAGGGCTCAAACCGCACAAAACGCAGTCAAATCGCAGAGAAAGACCGTCACAAAAATCTCACAAAAACCCGTCTAATACTGCGAAAAAACGTGACCATACTCGTGCAAAAAATCGTTCCTAAAATCATTCCTAAACCACCCTTTACCGTTTTTCTTTGAATTTAAAGCATCACAAACGATTTATTAAGCATAGAAGACAAGATTAGGATACAAAATTAGAAAAATCCCCAAATTGTAAACCTTAATTCGAAAAAATTCAGTGGGAAATAGGGTTATTAAGCATGAAATACGTGAATTAATCAAAAGAATCAAAAACCCCCAAAATATAGAACCCTAATTTCGAGTTTGATTCATTCGAAATTTGGTATCAATAACGAAAATTAAGGGGAAATGAATCATAGATGAAAGGGAAACTTACTTGTGTGAATATTAGACGGAAAATAGGAGGAATAAACACGAAAAAGAAGCAAGAAAAAGTGAAGAGAAGATGATGAAAGTGTCGATGGACGGCGTCATCGCTGCTCTGGCCGCTTCTCCCATTTTTTTCTTTTGTTTTTAGAATGAATGAATAATAAGGTATTGAACTTCCCTCCTGTTAACTATAAAACACACTGGCAAAACTAAATTAGTCGATCGACTATTTGGCAAAGTCGATCGACTTTTTTGAGTTAGTGCATAATTTTAGTCGATCGACCACTTTCCCAGTCGATCGACTTTTTTCGCTGGTTCTGCTTCTGATTTTGGTCGATCGACTATTCCGTTCAGTCGATCAACTTTTTCATACCTGGTCAGCAGCGTGTTTTCTCCTTTTCGACCGTCCACGATAGGCAGAAAACGCATGCACAAACTGCAAGAGCACTTGGTGACAGAACTTGAACTAAAAAGCAATAAAAGCACACACACACACACACACACGAAAATTAAAGAGTTCAAAAATAAAATTACAAGAATGTATACAATCCGGGTTGCCTCCTGGTTAGTGCTGGTTATTAAGGTCCCGCTCGACCTTTGTTACCTCAATCTTCAGGTTCAGACATTGGGTCGAAATACAACAATTCGACCACTCCAACAAAGTCGTTGACACCGTAATAATGCTTCACTTGGTGACCATTCACCTTAAATTTCTCTCCCGCGGAGTTCTCTAGCTCAACTGTCCCGAATATGGAAACAAATGTTAGCGTATAAGGGCCACTCCACCTGGACTTCAGCTTACCAGGAAATAGGCGGAGACGGGCATTGAACAGTAGCACCTTCTCCCCAACTTGGAACTCGCGCGGTATGATCCTCTTGTCATGTCATCTCTTTGTCTTCTCCTTATAGATGTGGGCACTGTCATAGGCATTCAGCCTAAATTCCTCCCGTTCATCTAACTACAATAAACGTTTCTCACCACACAGATTAGAATCAAAATTGAGCTCACAAATTGCCCACCATGCCTTATGTTCTAGCTCTACAGGCAAATGACAAGACTTACCATAAACTAAACGATACGGCGATGCACCAATTAGTGTCTTAAATGCAGTTCTAACGCCCATAAGGTATCATCTAATTTCATACTCCAGTCTTTTTGTGATTTTGAAACAACTTTACCTAAGATTTCTTTAAGTTCCCGATTAGAAACTTCTACCTGACCACTAGTTTGAGGGTGGTACCCCAAACCCCTACGGTGTTCTACACCATATTTGGACAGAAGAGCAGTAAGTTGTTTTTCTTTAAAATGTATACCTCCATCGCTGATGATAACTCGAGGGACACCGAAACGAGGGAAGATTACCTTTTTGAAAAGCTGGACTATAGTCTTTGCATCACAGTGGACCGAAGCAACGACCTCTACCCATTTGGACACATAGTCAACAGCTACAAGAATATACTTGTTGCCTTTGCTAGACGGGAATAGTCCTTGGTAGTCGATGCCCCAGACATCGAAAACTCCAACCTCTAAAATTCCAACCTGAGGCATCTCATGTCTCCTTGAAATATTTCCCGTCCGCTGACACGCATCACAAGCTACAACAAAATCTTTAGCATCTTTAAACATGGATGGCCAATAAAAAACCAGACTGAAGTATCTTAGCCACGGTACTAGAGGGACCATGGTGACCACCATAGGAGGAAGAATGACATGCTTCTAAGATATCTTTAGTCTCCCACTGCGGTATAAACCATCTGTAAAGACCATCAGCACATTCCTTAAACAGATAAGGATCATCCCGAAGTACTGCTTTACGTCGTGAAGAAACCGCTTCCTCTGCTGATATGACAAGTCAGGAGGTAATAGATCACCTACAATAAAATTAGCATAATCAGCATACCAAGGAGTTTTAGCATTAGAAATAGCCAATAAAATATCTTCAGGAAAAGAGTCATTAATAGGTAAAGAATCTCCCTCTTCTTGCAACGGTAGGCGTGATAAATGATCAGCTACCACATTCTCAGCGTCTTTCTTGTCTTTAATCTCCCAATAAAACTTCTGAAGAAGGAGTATCCATCACAATAGTCTTGGCTGGACTTCTTTCTTAGCAAATAGGTATCTCAGCGCCAGTAGCGGCTCTAGGAATTGAACAGACGGGGTGAGGAAATTTTACAAAATCAAAAGACTTTTAGTACGTGGCAGCGAAATCAATATTAATATAATAAAATTTCATACATTTCACATACGTCTTTCTTAAAGGATGTCTTTTTTTAAAGGATTTTTTTAATACGAGGCTGTCAAACTGACGCAAAATTAGAATACGGAAAAAACATTTATTATATACGAAACAAATTATTCTTTTTGGTAATTTTTTTAATAATGATGGACATATTTAACAAGAATTTTATAATTACAATACTAAAACTACTTGTTAAATTGTTGGTTGTAGTAATCGAACCTGGCCATGACCTCTAGGTTAGAATAAATGCTTCTTACCACTGAACCAAACAAACAACAATGAAATATATTTCACAATAAATTATTTATTTCTGACTTTAGGGGGGTGCGGGTGCGCCCCCTGCACCCCCCAAGAACCGCCCCTGCTCAGCGCTGCATGGTCAGAAAATATAGTAACTTTCGAACCTAATAAGTAAGACCTGAATTTCTCCAACGCATATACCACAGCTAACAGCTCCTTTTCTGTTGTTGCATATTTCACCTGAGCCTCATCCAGAGTTCGGCTCGCATAGTAAATAACACTTAAAGCTCTGTCTTTCCTCTGGCCTAGCACCGCACCAATGGCATAGTCACTGGGATCGCACATAATCTCAAAAGACAGCTCCCAGTCTGGAGGCTGAATGATCGGTGCTGAAATCAAGGCCTGCTTCAACCTGTTAAAAGCAGAAAGACATTCATCAGTAAAATTAAATGGAGCATCCTTAAGTAGCAATTGTGTAAGTGGTTTAGCAATTTTAGAAAAGTCCTTAATGAATCGGCGGTAAAAGCCAGCATGACCCACTACAAAAAAAAACAAGGTGAACTGACGGACAAATTCCATCAATAACAGCTCTTATCCGTCAGAAATGCGGATTCTTGACGGTTTTTTCGTCAGGATGGCGCGTTACTACGATTCGTCACGAAAAACACGTTCCTGGCGGAAATTCCGTCAGAAATACATTTTTCTGACCAAAAACTGACGGATAATCCGCCAAACATGCACAACGCAATCCTGACGAAAATGGCGTCAGTAATCCGCTTTTCTGACGGATAATCCGTCACACATTTTCTCTGGGATCTCACAGAAAGTCAACAAAAAGTTGACTTTTCTGACGGAAATTCCGTCAGAAAAGTCAATATTTCTGACAGAATTTTCGTCAGAAAAGTCAATATTTCTGACGGAATTTCCGTCATAAATATTAAAAAAAAAAAAAAATTTTTTGGGTAAAAGTTAATTCTCATTCATAATAAATCAACAATTACAAAACAATACCCGGTAAACAAGGATTTTATCTAGCTAAATGACTAACAACCTCCTCACTCCCATAACTTTCCAGCCAAGCATACAACCGTACACAAACGTAATATTTAATCTTTCTAACAACTTGATCGACAAAAGCATATAACTCATTAAACAACCTGCCATTCTTCTCCTGCCCAAGGAAATAAACAGCAACAACCATGGAGCATTGACCCCTTTTTCTTCCAATGATGCCCGGCCTCTGAATCTGGCGAGATGATATAACTCATGCTTAAGAGAATTAGGTCTCCTATAAATACCCAACCATGCAAGAATTTTCTGCAAAACACAGCAAGAGAAGGAGCAACCAAACAATATATGCCTACTCGTTTCACTTGGTTAAGTGCAGGTAGCTTTAACGTCGTATAAAGCACCTTAAGTCAGGTGTTAATGGGTGACCATTCAAACCATGCTGGTGCAATACTCACCAATACAACAAGGTCTCTGTACTCATTCATTTGTATGTGTGACTGCACATAGTAGTGTACCTACACAAAAACACGACAATAATAAGTACTCGTACTAGTCTCGCTTGTCAGTATGCAATATTAAAAGTAACAGAGTTGACACTCTTCAAGCCAAATAAATCAAAATATTGCACCACTAAATTTTCACAGAGAACTTTAGTATTATAAGAGAATAAACTGAGAAGGATGAGTACATTGTTGTCAAAGTGATACATTTTGACAGGGAAACGAAAGAGTGAGTTTACTTTGGCATAAAAATTTGTTTTTATAGGCAGTTGTCGTTTACTTGGACTGTCATGTCCCATATCCTTTCATATCTATCATTTTTCTAAAAAAATATTAACATCTATATTATGATAATATATAAAAATCGAAAAGCAGCTTTTAAAAACAAGAAACATAAGCTAAAGAGCGATAAAAGCTGCAGCTAAACAGTGATAAACAACTAATCAGCAGAAAGACGATTTCAGCAGCAAAAGGCAAAAATTTCCTTAGTGCCGTCAAGTATGGACTATACTCAAGAACCTTAGTATCTCAGGAATTCTGAGCCAGAAGAAATGAAGAAGCATGGTGCCACCAGCCAAGTTGAGCTGAGCTGTTGGCCAGTTCATCTGTGTTTGTCTTGACTAAGATTTCGCTTGTTTTAATGATCAATACCAACAATGCGCACCTATCGCATAGAATGCTACACTGTTGCGAATATATCCAACTGCTGATGAACAAAAACTCCTGAAATTTTGTCGTTGGGCGTCTATAAAAGAAGTCATAATGTTCATGATGGGTCTATGGAGAAGAAGAGGAAAATATATGCATTTGTAAACTAACTAATTCGTAGGGAATAATTAGTTTTTTAATTTTTACGAGTTTGCAGGAAAAAGGAAATGGTTTCATACTTCATTGCTGTTAAGAACAATGTAAAGAATGGAACGGATTTATATAAGAAATAGACAACAAGTGAAAGATTACTTGACCAAAATAAATTTGGTTCGCTTAGTATTACGACACTTAAAGTTATTCCCACGAATGTTGCTTCAGACTAACAAGCAACAATTGGCTATAAAAAAAATTAAAAACCAAGTTTCAAAAGCTGATATGCCTGAGTGAAATGTGCTAATGTAAATTTTATGACATGATAATAAAAATAATTCAGAACCATCAAACAAAACAATAGAAGATTTTTACAAAGGGAAGGGAATAATAGTCAAGTAGCTGATGAAAGATTTTCACAAAGGGAAAGTAATAAAAGTCAAGTAAGATAAAATTCTACCTTTACTTATGAAATGCTAAGGATCTAATAAGTTCAGCCTATAATATTAACTTACTGCCCAAGTTTGCAAGAAATAAATATACGAATAAGAGGTGCAACTTGCCTAAGTCCTTAACAGTTCGGAAAAGACAGGAAAATATAAAAAAAGGAAGAAATGAGAAGAATCAATTACCTAGTATAGCTTACAAGCAGTACCATCAACCAGCCACCAGGCCAGACCTTCAGGCAACAGGCAGCGACGGACAACACACAACAACATCTAACAGTCATCCAGCACATGGCACCAACACAAAACCAGTAGGCACTAGGCAGCAGCGTCTAGTGTGAAGAAACCCAAAGTTCTACATGTGAGGGTTGTCCCATATTGATAAAAGAGGAGAAGAATTACCACTTTATAAGGCAAGGGGCTACTGCCTCTATAGCCAATTGGTTTTAGAGTGGAACCATCTTGGGCCTACGATGTGGACTCTTTCTCCGCCGTTTGGGTGTGGCCCAGGCCCGTTGTTGAATTTAACATTGTATCAGAGCCCATGGCTAAAGACCTGGGTTTCATGGGCCAAAGTTTGCAGTCGGACGAGCAAAGTTGCTCAGTTGAATTTGTCCGATTGAATGAATTTGTCCGGTCTGTGTGAAAAGTGGGCCTCACATGTGAGGGGGAGTGTGAAGAAACTCAAAGTTCCATATGTGAGGGTTATCCCACATTGATAAAAGAAGGTAACAATTACCACTTTATAAGGCAATGGGCTACTCCCTCTATAGCCAATTGGTTTTAGAGTGGAACCCTCTTGGGCCTGTTGTATGTGGACTTTTTCTCCTCCGTTCGGGTGCGGCCCAGGCCCGTTGTTAAATTTAACATCTAGCCTGCAGTAACTAACAACGCTTATTAGCATGAGAGAAGCCGCAACATAACCAATATGCATAAATGTAACTATTAGTCAGCCATCACAACAAAATATCCTCACAAAACCAATCCTAAGCCAAATGACAATTGTAAAGCACCAATAATTAAACCAAATAATCCCAAAAATCACCTAAACAAAAACCTACGCTTTACATATAACAATTAGGCATAATTTCAATGCTATAATCCACAACAATAACCATCAATTTAGCATGATATCAGTGAATCAAATCCCATTAAACCATCAACGATTTAACGACAATCACCACGACTAATAAGATCAAAAATCATCAACAATAGGGACAAACTGTACACACAATTTCCTATTAGTACACATACAATATCCTAATAAAAATAAGTTCAAATGCATTCAATTACCTTTAATACAACAATTGTCCAAATTGGTGTTCTTCCAGCCTCGAATCGTCTCTAAAATTGACTCCTTCTTCGCCTGAAATTCGAATTAGTGAGGACAAGGAAAAGAAATTATACTTAGTTTATATAAATGAATTGAAAAGGTGTTAATATCTAATTAGGATCTTGAAGAACAATACGGAGTATTAGGTTATGGAGGCATGAGGAAGGAGAGGAAAACTTACGAATGAATAAAGAAGTAATGGGGAGAAACCGCTAGACGGGTTGGCTAGAGAATTAAGAAAGGAATTAATTTTTTTCCAATTATTATTATAATTAAAAGAAAAAAAATAAGAAACCGGTTTGAGGTTCAATACCTTTCTTATCTTACCCTAAGAAACCAGTTTTGGGGAATTAAACAGTTTCTTATGTTGAGAAACCGGATAGGTTATGCAACCAGACTTCCTCCATGAAACACACTAAGTTCATGTAAAAATAAAATGAAAGCAAGCTTACCTTCCAGAACACTAATCCTTTCTAAGAATATAAAAAGTTTAAGATCTAAACTCAATAATAAGACGTTGTCATACCTCTGTTAAAATAAATGTCGGGTTGGATGTTGGAGCCAGCTTCATCCAGTTGACTTGCGAGTAAACTGAGAAATCAGGATTGTTTACGATCACCACAAAAAGACAGGGCTGATACAATAAAAAGAAATACGGTTACAAAACTTAAATCACCAAATAATGAGGAAAGGAGGGGGGGGGGGCAACCTCTGATGTAAAGCTTGCATAGCCAAACCGAAATATTTCAATTCTAGAAATCACCCAAGGCCCTTACTTAACAAAATAAATATCCTTGAACTTCCCAAGGAATACGTAATAGGTTGTGATGTTCCATAAAATGTTCAAGAAAGGATAATTAACCCCCTAAATTTTGAGTAAATAAACAAAGTTAAAATTGCTCACCTTTCATCAAAATTAGCAGAAATTTGCAAACTTTGCTCAATTAAAAGTCAATCTTATCCCTGAAATTAGTGAAAACGTTTGTACTCAATTACCCATCAACTATATAATGGATCAGTGGATCACAATGGCATAAATAGCTACATTTCATCACCATTACACAATTAACAGATGTAATTAGAAAAGTTCTCTTGTATAATTGTACCTCTGACCACATTATGCTCCGTTAAATTCAAAACTAATACAGAATATGACTTATGTAGGGCAGTTAAGGATCAATAAGAAAGATCGAAGAAAGATTCATACTTCGTACCAAATAAACACAGGAACATCTCAAATAATAACATTTAAAAACTATGGTGGAAATAAATAAGGATTAAAAACACATCTAGAACTAATAATGAGTAATTCACAAAATTGGGGAAATCCCAAACCCCTAATTCACAAAATCCAAGACCCGCTACATCAACTATGACATGCTAATGTCGACTAATTTTGCCAAAATCTCGAATTTGCCAAAACCCCTAATTTTTTCTAAACCCTAATTCATATTATCTCCATTATGACATGTTAATATCAACTATGAAATATAATTGAAACTTATAAAAGTTCTAGTTCAATTATTAAACATCTACTTTAGACTAAATTCAACAGGAATATAAGAAATCAAATTGAATTCTAAGTATAGAGTTTGAGTTATACCTTTATTCTAAGTATAAATATAATACGAGAGTGGTGGGCTGGTGGCCGTTCTTCTGCGTGACAATCGGTGGTGGTGAACAACGGAGAGCAGGGAGAGAGAGAGAGAGAGAGAGAGAGAGAGAGAGAGCATGGTGGCTAAAATCGCTAAACCTAAAAGGAAAATGAAGAAAAAGAAGGAGAAAGAGAAAAGGAAGAGAGCAGACTAAGGATTTTCGTTTTGGAGTATTTTTGTTATGTTATTAGAATTTCTGACGGGTTCTTGACGGAAATTCCGTCAGTATTCTTAATTTTTTTGACGGAATTTCCATCAGATGACTATGAATTTTTCGCACCAGTGATAATGTTCAACGCGCCAATTCTATCTGACGGATTCTGACGGAATTTCTGTCAGAAATACTTTTTCATCAGAATTTCGTAAGTTTCCCGAATTATCTGACGGTGTTTTTTTTTCCGTCGGAATGCCCGTCACTTTAGCGCCTTAATTTTGTAGTGACCAAGGAAACTCCTAACTCCCTTAACATTCACGGGAGGAGGTAATTGCTCAATCACTTGCACCTTTGCTTTATCAACCTGAATACCCTTATCAGACACTAAGTGTCCAAGGACGATGCTCTCATTGACCATAAAATGGCATTTCTCCTAATTCAGCACTAAATTAACTTCAATACATCGCTGTAAAACTTTCTCAAGGTTAGACAGACAATCATCAAAGTCATTACCATATACGCTGAAATCGTCCATAAATACCTCCATAATAAACTCTATATACTCAGAAAATATCCCCATCATACACCTCTGAAAGGTAGCTTGGGCATTACACAATCCAAATGGCATTCTGCGATAAGCAAAAACACCACGCGGGCAAATAAAAGTAGTCTTTTCCTGATCATTAGGATGGATTGGGATCTGAAAGAAACCTAAATATCCATCTAAATAACAGAAAAATTTATGTGAGGCTAGTCTTTCTATCATGTGATTAATAAAAGGGAGTGGGAAGTGATCTTTTTTAGTGGCGACATTTAATTGTCTGTAGTCAATGCACATCCGCCAACCTGTTACTACTCTAGTGGGTATTAATTCATTTTTCTCATTTATTACCACCGTAGTCCCTCCTTTCTTAGGGACTACCTGAACTAGACTTACCCACTTGGAGTAGCCAACGGTGTAAATGATACCTCCATCGAGTAGTTTCATCACCTCTGCCATAACAACATCCTGCATCTTCGGGTTCAACTTTCGCTGACCCTGCTGGTAAGGTTTATGTCCTTTCTCTAGTTCAATTCTTGCATACAATTGTCAGGATTGATGCCCTTAAGGTCATCTAAACTGTATCCTAGAGCCTTCCTGTTTTTCTTAAGAACGACCAACCAAGCAGAAAGTTGGTTATCATCAAGTTTAGCATTAACAATGACAGGATATTGCTCAGAATCATCTAAGAACACATATTTAAGATGAGAAGGAAGAGGTTTACGCTATGGTTCTTTACCTTAGCACCATAAGAGGTTTCCATAATGGCGTTTATCGTCTCACCTTTCTCAATAGTGAACTCCTTACCTTTTAGAGCAGCTTTCATCGTCCTATAGTCAACCTGTTCATCCTCTGCAAAATCATCAAGAGCTATCAAAGCTTCTAACGGGTCCCCAAGAAGGGATCCCATCCAATAATCAAACATAGATTCATCTACAATTTCTACAGCATAACATGTATCCTCTATCATAGGCTTAGCCAGCGTGCTAGCCAAATTAAAAGTAACCATATCATCCCCTACCTTGAGAGTCAAACGTCCCTGTTTGACATCAATAATAGCTCCTGCAGTATGCAAAAATGGCCTACCCAAGATTATAGGAATCTGAGTATCCCCGACCATATCCAATACAATGAAATCAACAACTATAAAGAATTTGTTGGTGATTTTGATCACAAAGACATTTAAGTGTATTCGGGTTTTCATGTCAAAATCGGTTTGAACTCGAAATCGATATAATGTGAGTCGGGGAGTACGGAGTGTACACTCATATAATCGGAATTATCGAGTTTATGGTTCAAGTGGATAAGTTAATGATAAATGATTTTATCATGTATAAAAGACGTGTTTTCTAAGTATGAACGAGTTATATTGCGTCCCATATCGGAGTTATATACTGGGGGATAACACTTAGAAAATTGTGAATTGCCAGGAATTATTTCTCGTAAAAATGGCTACGTCCCCGATCGGGGATGGTAACCCCTACCGGGGTTGGGTTTGTCTTACGCGGAAGCTATATTCAGTGAATTGGTTTTTGGCGGTTGTTCTTTGTTTTCATTGGTTAATATGAAAAGGAACATCCTTATCCTTTTGTTAGATTATGTTGGTGTTTGATTTCACACACATGGATATATATATATATATATACACACACACACTAAAAATGTGTAAAACAATACATATACACATTTGCAATTTCGTATTTGGACGTCTTACAAAGCAAAAGAAAACTCCTATTATTTATTTGTTCTTTGTTCTTGCCTTAGAAAAAGGAATCGTCTTATCCTACAAAGATTTCGTGCAACCCAAAGGCTATAGGGTCGAAATACTCTAAGGAAAGTGCGTTTAGCACGATTCGATTGGGCGTTATAAGCCGTCTTTTGTATCGTTTCATTTCCGTTATTATTTGTGCCTTGTTGATTGTATAATTTGTATTAAAAATACAAACATTCTTAGAGTATTTACATTTGTGAGAATGACGGTAATGATATGCGGGAGGACGGTAAGATCTGAATTGGTGTTATAGTTCAACTTTCAATGTGGAACGAAATGCAAATAATGATGAAATTGGGTCATCCAATTTATTACTCACTGAATAATCCTTGTGGCATAATATCAAGACAGATCGCGGGCTTTGTGAATTCGATTTGGGAATTTAATGTTCAAATGAAACGTACACAATTGTGGTTTCACGTACTTGTTTGGAAAGGGAGATGATTAGTACATACTGATTGACGAAACCGTTGATGGAAACTCACGCAAGGTTTTGGTAATTGAATTTTCAAAGGATGATGTTATCTTCCAAAGATAAGGGCATAAAAACAGAAAACTTGGCATTGTTATTCAGATAAGTATACGTACATTGGTTTATTGATTCTCGTTATGCATGTATAAATGATCATGTTAGACATACATTATGATGTTTGGTTTATGGATTTGCAAATGATTGATTAACAAAATATTATTAGTAGTTGAACTAATAATGGTTCTCATAAAATGTGGACTTTCTTGAATTAATTTGCTTTGGGAATTCTAATTCACATGGTTTTTTCATTTGGATTAATGCCTGGCATAATGGGTAATGAATTTGTGGTTTTATCAAATCGTTGCTTAATAATAAGCTTTACAATCATGACATGTTTTTAATTCCATGTTTCAATGCACAAAATTACACTGTATTAATGTGTTGGCATGGATTAGTGCGTTATTGCTAGTAATGTATGTCTATTTGATCATTGTCTATGAAGGCATACATAATACACCGTGGAATTGTTGACATTTTTAAAGAAAAAAAATAGTGGTTGTACTATTGGGTTTGTATTTAATATTCATGTCTATGTCTTCTTAATTGACCTTTATTGATAAATGGATGATAATAATGATACCGGTTAAGGTATGATCTTGATAGTCGTTAATTTTAATTTATAACATGACTATGTAATATTAATATGGTATAATATTAACTGATTTTCTACTTGTGTTTATTTGATTGTGTGACATGAGGAATTCTCTTTATAGTAGCAATTCATATTAAGTTAATAGTGGATGTATTACTATTGATTGTATGAATTGTGTGTGTACTATAACAATAGTGGTGTACTATTGAATGTACAAGGTGGGTATGAATGTCTCTAATGAATCCTCCTTGATATGATACACGGTAATGCAAAATAGAGTGGTATAATACAGTTGCTCGTATGGCTCAATAGCATATATAGTGTATCGTTGTTTGTGTGGTGTATAGTCATGGCTTATTGTGACTTAAGACACGTAAGGTCGTTTGAGGAAGGAGTTGAAATATCACCCATGAAATGTGACATATTTATGTCAAGTTTTATCGAGAGAAGTTGTTCATTACTCTTGTATGGTATATATAATTTGAACATGTTTGTTTGATCAATTATTTTATATAAATGATCATGGTTAATTTTGTTGCGGTTAATATGCAATAATGTTATGCTCACATGGATATCAGAGTGATCAATGTTTATTTATGATGTTTGATCATCAAATATTTTAATAATCATGTTAAATTTGATTATGAGTTATCATGTGTTTTGGCTATGTTTTAGCTGAGTAACATTTTGTATTTGATGATTGATAATTTATTCATAAGGTTTTTTTTTTTGTAGTGTTTTCACTATGCTTGTTGCTTGTTTTCTAGTAATTATGCTAGTATTTTCATAATTTTTTATTATATGGTGTTATATAATGTGTGAAAATGAGCTATTGAGTGAGAATGACTGTATTTTGTCTCTTGAATATAATAAACGGAATTATGGATATTGAGCGGTAGCATATTGGTACACATATGTAACTTGATACAAATCAGCTATTGGTGTATTGATTGTTTTAGAGCGGTATTGAGGGCCGGTATTCGGTTCTTCGGGTAGCTTGGTTTGTTCTAAGAGAAGTTAAAAACTCACTCTTGTAGTGTCATAAATATTCAAGTTGTCTCACATTGTATACTAATTTGAGTGGAACTTGTAATAGAATATTTATGAGTAATGTTGTTTTGATCAAAGGATTTTGTTTGTTTATTTAATAAATGCAGTATTATGATGTTTTGATCAAAGGATATTTGATCAGTTATTTAGTAATATTGTCAAGTGTGCTAACTGTTTTGTAATGATTGTTCAACATGTTAATGTCTTGGGTAAAGCATTTAAAGGTTGCTGATGTAATTGATTTTATCATCTAATAATCTCGGAAATGATGGTTTGTGATAACCATGGTGAGATTATGGAGTCATGGGGATTTAGCCATGTAAGAGGTAAATCAATAGCATTGAATGTGACAACTATTGACAAGTCTGGTTATGGAATTGTTATTTGTTGCATGGTAAATGACAAGTTGATCTTTGGTAAACCAAAGATGATTTTGCCTTGTAAAGGTGATTTTGTTATCATGTTCTTCTATGAAGGACATGGGGAAGGAAATATGATCATTGGTATTAGGATGAAGGGTGAGAGTATAATTAGTATTCTCCGGTTAATACTCTTATGGGCGGAGTATGATGCTTTTATTCAATGGTAAAAGTGGTGGGTATTTCACAAGAGCTTGATTGTTTTTGCCGTTTAAAGTTGAGTAAGTATACTAGTTAAACTAGTACTCATCTTTGGCAAACTGTTAGGCGGGTGAGAAAGTATATAAGAAAATCATGGATTATGGTTTGTCCTATGTCGGTTTTTCCTTTGGTTTAGAAGGACTACTATATGCAAATTGAATTGCCAATGTAGATGGTTATTTTACATTGGTAATGTATTCTTGCTTGGGGAGGTTCCATTGGTTATGGACTTCTAGAGAGCGTAGTAATTTGCTATACATGTTTTATTTGAAATTATAGTCAGATTTTGTAGGATCAATTACCTATAGATGAAAAGAGGCTAAGTGGCTAGGTAAAGTGATCTATGATTTTATTTTAAATTTGTAATCGATGTCACTTGTGTTGATGATAGTGATGGTAATTTGACTAAGTTTATAGTCATGTGTTTATGGTGATCGCGACACCAGGTTATTATAAGAACACGGTTTATTTACTATCTTGGATAAAGTGATTTTGGTTGTTTTATAAGATCTTATTATAACTAGTTGTTCACTTTGCATAAAGGATCAAATAGGGACTTGGTTGATGACAAGTCGAATATCGGGATGAGTTTAAAGTATGTGCATGTATGAAAGATTGAAGCACATGTATGATAATCCCGAAAGGTATGTGCATGACCTGCATGACAAGAGGTTGAAGTTTAATACTTCTTAATGAAATCTTTGACAAAGTGCATTTTGCGGGTGCACGATGAAAGAATTCACCTATGTGAGTGTGAAGTGTAGCCGCTTCAAGAGGCTTGGACTTGGCCTCCTATACTCTCATGAAAGGATATGGACACAAGGCGGTCAATAGTGTCAAGTTTGTAATTTTAAGAGTTGTTTGAGTCTATGTGTATATTATCTTCATGTATTCAATATGGGTTTAAAGGTTCAATCCGTGGGACACCTTGATTCTCGAATATTTGGAATGTGTAATGTGCTAATATGGAAGTTCAATCCTTGGGACACTTTTATTTGCACATAGATTTGTTGCTTTGTTGTTTTATTTGGGAACAAGGGATACACTTAAATGGGGGAGGAATGTTGGTGATTTTGATCACAAAGACATTTAATAGTATTCGGGTTTTCATGTCAAAATCGGTTTGAGCTCGAAATCGATATAATGTGAGTCGGGGAGTACAGAGTGTACACTCATATAATCGGAATTATCGAGTTCATGGTTCAAGTGGATAAGGTAATGATAAATGATTTTATCATGTATAAAAGACGTGTTTTCTAAGTATGAACGAGTTATATTGTGTCCTCTATCGGGGTTATATACTCGGGGATAACACTTAGAAATTGTGAATTGCCAGGAATTATTTCTTGTAAAAATGGCTACGTCCCCGATCGGGGATGGTAACCCCTACTGGGGTTGGGTTTGTCTTACGCGGAAGCTATATTCAGTGAATTGGTTTTTGGCGGTTGTTCTTTGTTTTCATTGGTTAATATGAAAAGGAACATCCTTATCCTTTTGTTAGATTATGTTGGTGTTTGTTTTCACACACATGGATATATATATATATATATATATATATATATATATATATATATATATATATATATATATATATATATATATATATATATATATATAGGGTCGGGGTCAGGTGCGAACTAAAGTACGGTGCGAACCGTACGAACTACCCCAAATTAATAAAACACGCGCATCATTTCCTTTCTATTCTAACACCAAACTCAACCCCTGACTCCCTTCTCTCTCATTCTTATCCGCCACTACCAGTCTACCACCACACCCGATTTCCCTCTCCCTCTTCCACTACCACCACCGCCACCACCCGTCGAAGATTCCAGACGGTCGTCGGACGGTGTTATCTGTCACCAACCGTCTCATTTCACTACCATCATTTCATCTCCAACTTCCGTCTAATTAACATTCTCGCTGACTTGTGTATTTCTAATTGGTTGATTCATGCAATTTTTGAGCTCGGCTAAATCAATTTTTTGCCCAATTTTTCATCATGCTTGAGCAAGTAAGTTTACTTATTATTGTGATTTTTTTTTGGGTGTTATATAGATGGATGACAGTTAGAAAATTAATGGGGTTTCTAGTGAGTTGTGAAAAGTTACAATCTTTGTCACATGAAGCTGAAATAACAATCTGTGATTCTTGGATTTGTGAAAAATTAAGTAAGAATTTGTCTTGTGTTGTTAGCCTGTTGAAAGTTTGGAATTCAGATGATATGATTAAGGAATTTTATGTGTTACTGTACTTGAGTTTCACTATATGGATATGGATTGTAATTGCTAAGTTATCTATTTCCGTTTTGGGATGTACGCAATATTACCCTTATTACACTAACTCCATTTAGAAAGGGACGCTGCTTACATATCCCTAAAGCAAATTAAAATGTCAGGTTTTGTACAGCAAAGACTTTAAGCTGAGAATTTTATTTATATTTCTGTTAAATAAGTAAAAAGGAGGTATTTTAGAATACCTCAAGTAATCAAAGATTCATTCTTCATCTCTGTTTCTCATTCTATCCCTCTACCAACCTTTGAACCCATGACCCGAGACACTGAGAATGTAAAACTGTTAGTTAAATTGTGCTAAATTTGTTTATTAAGATGTAAAATTGTTAGTGTGTCGAATGGGTGGATCTGATGGCTGCTTGTGATGGTGCTTAGGGTCAAGTGTTGCTTGTGCGTGGTTGAAATTCATTTCTCAGGTTGTGAAGGCTTGGCGGTGAGGCTTGAGGTAACGCAAAGCAAGGATGGTGTGTTATCTTGTCACCTGGTTGTGGTGAATCTGTCTTGTCGGAGTCGTTCATCGAGAATGGTGAGTGACGGCGAGGAAATTGGAGTATGGTGGTTGTGCTTGGGTGGTCGGAGATGATTAAAGAAGTGTATCTAGCAAAATAAAGGTATGTATCTAGTAACTTAAAGGAGTGTATGTAGCTAGTTGTGAGTATGTATCTAATAACTTATATGAGTGTATCTAGCTAGCCAAGAATATGTATCTAATAACTTAAAGGAGTGTATCTAGCAAGTTAAAGGTATGGATCTAGTAACTTAAAGGAGTGTATCTATCCAAACTTAAATTATTATAAAATACATTGAAGCAAGAGTACGCCAATCAACTTATATCTTTAAAGTTTAAACTAGTCTTACTGAATTCCTAAAGTGATTCTTGTCTTCCATAATACCATTATACTAGTGTTTTATACAGGAGCAACTTACCAAGAATTTTTAATTTTTGAAATGGTGAGTGTCATATTAACTGTATCTCAATTTGTTCATACTCGATTTTCATCAACTATCAGATTTTCACATAAGACTATAAGAGGCGTTGTGACGGGAGCGAAGTCAGGTTTGATGACAGATAATGCTGCTGTGATTCTTGAAGACAAGAACGACATGGCAAAGAGAATCAGAGTTTTCGGCCCAGTACCTCATGAGCTTCGCAAGAAAAAGCATCTTAAGATCCTCACTTTAGCACAACACTTCGCAACAAGGTTAGTTCAATTATGATTTTGGATCTTTTAAATTTCTGTCCAGTTTTAAAGTAATTTTGTGATAAATCATTGTGATAAGCAAAAAAATTAGTATAATCGGAAAAATTAGGGTTTGTAAAATCTAAACTTTTGATTTTCCTTGGTTATGTAATTGATTTTTGTATGTGAAGTTGAAATCCAGCAAAAAAATACCATGTGTTGCTACAACGTAGCTTAATCATATATCATGTGAGATTAAATTATTTTCATTGATGGTATTTTGAGTTTTATTGCAGATTTTCATGTTGGAGAGATGCGTCAAATCACTCAAAATAAAAAATGTGGAGACGGCTCGATAATGGTAGATGCTTTAGGTACATTGCTTTGATTTCTGGGTTTTGTTCTTGTAAATGTTGTCCATTTTTTGTTTCTCTCTTCGCTGTCACGTCTAATGTTTATCGAACCCGTTGATGTCGAAAGAGGTTTATCTATCACCTATAGTACCCATTGCTACGCTCAATGCATTCTCACTTTGGTTATCTAGTTCTGCTTATATTTATCTATCCGTTTCCTTTGTTCAAATGCTTAAAGCCTTTATGCTTGTTGTTGTTTATTCTATTGGTGTTATGTTTAAAAAGGATAATTTTAAGGGTCAAACTATGGTGAGGGTAAATTTTCTGCTGATTGAGTAATTGAATCAGTTCCGTTATGGTAATTGGTTTCTGTATATCTAAAACATATTTTTGAAGTCGATATAATGTCAATTTCAATCCCCATTTTAAAACCCGTTATTTGACCCTTAAAATGCATGATGCAACAACTTAAGTTTTTTATTGTTTGAATTAAGCCAACTTATATGTACCCTGAAGGGATCCCGAGAGATTAAACGATGAATCATAGCATAATAACGGGGCATCCCATCAACATCATCATATACAGCCCATACTTAACCCTCTTCAAAGTCCTTTTCAATCTTATTCCAGTCGAAACTATGGAAATCTGGATCAGGAACAGGGATCGAAACTTGAGGCTTCATAGGCCCAGTATCATGAAGATCAGTGTTAATCACAGTAGTTTCGTTGCTTTTATCCTGCCATTGACCTGTCTCATTTGCTTTCACCTTTTTAGCAGAACTATCAAAATCACTACCTGATTTTCAACCATTTAACTTTCCACTAATCTCTTTTCGAGCCTTTTCCAACAGTATTTTCTGCAATTCAATCTTTGGTGTCTCTATGGAACTGTTTAATTTGCTGATCGTACTAGCGTTAAGTGAATTAGTCATGCCAAAACCTGGAGTTATGAAACCCATCTGATGATTATGCAAACCGATATCAACTAAGTTTTCAGAGACATAATTTTTCCTTTTTATCGTCTTTTCTTGTTTCTTGGCAGCATGTGCTTCTTCCCGCACCCGTTTAACTTTCTCATATGACTGCTGAACAATATTTGCAGCTTGAGAAACAGATGAAGCACCAGCAGCTCCGGAGAATGGGATCCATTGAAAATCACTTTTAGGGTTGCTCTTACTCTTTGAGTCCCGATGAGAATTTCGAGAATGAGACACACTTTTTGAATTTGATGGTCGCTCTATGGCGAAAAATGGCAGACGACGGGTAGGACAGAGCAAATTCTAATTTAGATAAGTTCTAAGATACTCAAACTGCATCCTACATCTATGACAGACAGTCCAAAAGGTGCGGTGGTTTGACTTATCGGCCTTATTAGTCATACCAGAAGTTGAAGACCCATTTGTCTGAGGAACATTCTTATTTAATTTAGCATTAGAAACACTCTGAAGGGTTTCTGGCCCAAACATTCCATTTTGCAGCATGGATGCAGTCTTTTTTTTTTTTTAACAAGTAATGTACTAGTTAGTAGAATTTGCAGATGATCCTACTTGTTCATGATGAGTGATGGCATTATCATCTTGCGTTATGAAAGATATTTGGATGGTTTATAGTAGGAGTATAGCATACAAATGGGAGTCAAAAGATTATATAGGAATAAATGCTTGTTCACTTGGTGCAGTAACATTTTGGCTAAAATGAGGTTATAGAACAAGAACAAAGCCTCAGTCCTAAAACAATTATTGTACGATTATTATATTTTGTATACGATTATTATATTTTGTATAAAACATAATATATCTAGTTCTCCCTCCGACTCACAAGTACTTTCCAAAATACGAAATTGTACGATTTAATGAGTATAAATATAAATATAAGTAATAAGGACCACGTATAATGATGTGTATCTAGCAAGAGATGTGTATTTACCAAAGGTAAGATATGTATCTATTAACTTAAATGAGTGTATTTAGGGTGCTAGAGATGTGTATCTTGTAATTTAATGAGTGTATTTAGCACCTTAACGAAGTGTATCGGGGGTGCCAGAGATGTGTATCTAACAACTTAAGAAGTGTATATAGGAACTTAACGGAGTGCATCTAGCAGCGTAACGGAGTGTATCTGGGATGCCACAGATGTGTATCTAACATCTTATAGAGTGTATATAGGAACTTCACGGAGTGCATCTAGCAGATAACGAAGTGTATTTGGGGTGCCAGAGATGTGTATCTAACATCTTATAGTGTACTATCTAGTAAGCGATGGAAATTAGCGTTGTGTTCAACAAGAGAACAATTTATAAATTTCATAACTAGAAGTAAATAAGATACGTTACAACTAGTATACAAACAACAAACTAGCACCAGCCAAGCATTTCTACTTTCCTAGCCTTAACACCCCTTACGTATAACAGCAATAACATGAATCAAAGTAGCAGCTATACATTCTCAAAGCGGCTATTTGTACATTAGTACATTCAAGGATATCTTTCTCCATGTCAAGCCTTCTCCCTACCAAGGACTACTAATCAGCTGATGAATAACGATGGAAGACGAGTAACCTCCTTTCTTTTTATTTCCGCGTTCTCCTCCATTTCCTTTCTTTTATTTCCGTACAACCCAACTTACAAACCAAACAACGGAAATTTCCCTGTCCCTTTGAATATAAAAATACAGACCTTTGATGAATAACGATGGAAGACGAGTAACCTCCTTTTGTGATTGAGCCATCTTTGTCAACTGCATTATATGTATGAACTGACCCATTAACGCAAAAGATCTCATTCCCCTCATTGTAGTACTCACAATCATGGCATAAATTCACACAAGTTCCCACAGCGACATCATCCCCGACTTTCAAGTGCTCCACATTTGCCCCCACCTCTTGTACTGTTCCTACAATCTCATGACTTCACACCAACCAGGATATACAGAAATCAGTATTTACGACAGATGCAAAGACTAACAGCAACAGCAAGACCTCTTAAACTGTTATTCTGAAACGGCATACATACCCGGGAACAACAGGATACTTGCAATCTCCAAGTGTGTTCCTCGTCCAGATTACATCAGCATAACATACTCCACAGTGCGTAATTTTAATCGAAACATCATCATTAGCCACAGAACTACTAATCAGCAAAAGAAGAAACCATGAACTCCCATATCCAATTAGGTGATGCACCAACATTCCAACTGTCACCCAGCTTTCTAGCTATGACCTGTAGTGTGTCCAAGGCTGTTTCAACAGCATCCCTACGAGTCCCTGACACCGTATGAACTACCAAGATACCCATATTACTACTCTCAGATACACATAGTCTTACTATTAGATACACAAATCAATTTGTGTATCCAACAGCAATATCGTGTGTATCCGGGCTTATTAACAAATGTATCTACAATACTAATGAGTGTATCCGGCCATCAGACCACCCACCACTGCACATCACCATACCACCTCCCACCACCACTATCACCAGTACCAGCACCTAATCCCTTATCCCGACTTCACACCAATACCGGCGTCCACATCACCCGACCACAAAGACTGACCCCTCCTACATTTCCCGATTTCTCAAAGTCCCTCGCACCGGTCGTCGTCAAACCCACCGATGTGCGGTGTCTACTCACCCCCTACCACCCATAATCCCTTATACACACCTCAAAACCGTCAAACCTAATCAGATCCAACTCACTCAACAATCCCGACCGTCTTAGTTTTCGACAATTAATCGCCATTTTTTGTCGATTTGAGAATTAAGTATCGATTTTCTGTATATATATCGTTTTCGTAGGAGGTTGTTGGTCGGAAATGATACTGAATTCGAAATGGAGAAGAGGAGACGGGTCTGACGGCAGATTTCGAGTCTAAATAGTTCTCGTCGGTCGAGAATGTCAACATCGCGATTGACGGTTGTTGATGGAGCTCCGGCAGATCGGCGTCGATTAAAAGTTAAGCACCGGATTAATTGGGAGAGGGTAGTCAGTAGTGTGTGGGAGAAGACGTGGAGGAGGAATTGAATTGTTGGGTTTTGATTTATTTGGGAAAGTAACGGGAGTGTGTAAAGCTGATAGAGTAAGGGGTTGGGATTTTTAGTTCGCACAGTTCGCACCGAACTTTAGGTTCGCACAGGATCCTATTTATATATATATATATATATATATATATATATATATATATATATATATATATATATATATATATATATAGAATTAGGATCAAATGAGTCCACCTTCCTTAGGTGAGTCCATGAGTCCTAATCTTGACCATTAGATTATAACAAAATCAATGGCTAGGATTAAATCTCAAAATAGATGGCCTATATAAAAACATAACAAAACCCTAAACATTTCATTCCACTGCCTCACAAATACATTTCTCACTTCTCTCTCTTTCTCCCCACCTTCTCTCTCCAACTCCACATCCACCACCCGACACCAATTCTGCCGCCACCCTCCACCACCAAACCACCATAAACCCGCACCTCCTCTTCCGTCCCCTACTTATTACTTGATTCAGATATGCCGCCTTCCCCCTCTGCCGCCTCCGACGTCCTCTTCTCTGCCACCGGCTGCCACAACGTCATTCTCCAACCGCCACCACCTGCTCTTCCCCTTTCTTCACCCCCTCGTCTTTTTCTGCCGCATTCTTTTTTTTTTTGAAAGATTTGGTGGTCGTGTTGTGGGGATTGCGGAGGGTGTCGTGGAGAGTGTGTGGTTGGGGGCGGTTAGTGGCTGTCGCCTCTCTCTCCTTTTTTTTTTTTTTTTTCTTTTTCGGATCTATGGTGGTGGTTGTTGTTGGGTTTTTTGTGGGGATGGTGGTGGTGATCTCGTGATGGTGCTCTTTTCTCTCTGTGTTTTTTTTTTAGATCTATGGTGGTGGGCTGGGTCGTTTGTGGGATTGTAGTGGTGCTAATGTCGTGGCCTTTTCCATTCCTTTTTTTTCCTTTCAGTTCTTTTTTTTTTTTCCAATTCTTGTGGTGCGTGGCGGTCGTTGCAGAGGGGACGTCGTGGTGGTTCGTGTTGGTTGGTGGTGGATTGTTATTAGTTGGCGGCGGTGGTTGATAAGACTAAACTTACACCGATAAAAGGACTCGTATTAAAGTTTCGACTCGCAAGAATTAAAGTTTTACTCGTTTACCATTAAAATTTCACTCGTAAACCACTAAAGTTTAAGAAATAACAATTTCTTACATCATTATATAAATACGCACTTTTATATTGAAAATGGCCTGAAAACCATTAAAGTTTCACTCATCACCATTAAAGTTTCACACGTTTAACATTAAAGTTTCATTCATAAATCGCTGAAAATTAAATAAATATTCATAAATCGCTGAAAATTAAAGTTTTATTCGTCACCATTAAAGTTCCACTCGTTTAACATTAAAGTTTCATTCATAAATCAATGAAATTAAATAAATTTTAGTCACAATTACATCATCACATAAATTCAATTTTTATTTATTAAAATAGCCTAAAAACAATTAAAGTTTCACTTTTAAGCTTTAAAGTTGAACTCGTATACTATTAAAGTTACATTCAAAAATCAGTTAAATTAAATAAATATTAATCACAATCAAATCATTTCATAAATTCAAATTTTTATATTAAAAATGGCCTAAAAAGATTAAAGTTTCACTTTTAAGCATTAAAGTTTCACTCGTAAAACATTAAAGTTATATTTAAAAATACATAAATTTAATTTTTAATTTATAAAATGACTTTAAAAAATTAAAGTTTCAATCGTAAAGAATTAAATTTGCTCTCACATATTAAAGTTTCAATTTTAAAACATTAAAGTTTCATTTCAAAAATTGATTAGAAGTCTCAAATCTCAATCATCAATCTAGAAGATCTAATGGCTAAGATAAGGACTTAGGGACTCAATTATTTAGGTGGACTCATTTGAACTTCACTATATATATATATATATATATATATATATATATATATATATATATATATATATATATATATATATATATATATATATATATATATATATATATATATATATATATATATATATATATATATATATACACTAAGAATGTGTAAAACAATACATATACACATTTGCAATTTCGTATTTGGACGTCTTACAAAGCAAAAGAAAACTCCTATTATTTATTTGTTCTTTGTTCTTGCCTTAGACAAAGGAATCGTCTTATCCTACAAAGATTTTGTGCAACCTAAAGGCTGTAGGGTCAAAATACTCTAAGGAAAGTGCGTTTAGCACGATTCGATTGGGCGTTATAAGCCGTCTTTTGTATCGTTTCATTTCCGTTATTATTTGTGCCTTGTTGGTTGTACAATTTGTATTAAAAATACAACAGAATTTACCTATCTTAACAGGGACATCCTCTAATACACCTAGAGATCGCTTAATTTGTTCGGTCAGCCATTTGTAGGGTGACATTGGTAACCTTAAGATGCCCCATATTCAGTTTCTCGTAAACCGAATAGGGCATGACACTGACACTGGCACCCAAATCACATAAAGCTTTATCAATTACATGAGTGCCTATTGTACAGGGAATTGAGAAACTACCAGCATCCTTCAATTTTGGTGGAGACTTGCTTTGTAAGAGTGCACTACACTCTTCTGTAAAAGCAATGGTCTCTACCTCGTTAAAGCTCCTCTTACGGGTCAAGATGTCCTTCATAAATTTAGCATAAGAGGGTACCTGGGTAATTAGTTCGGTAAAAGGTACAGTTACCTGAAGATTTTTGACGACCTCCAAGAATTTACCGAATTGCTGCTCGACTTTTGTGTTCTTTAGGTGCCCTGGAACAGGAACCTTGATAACGATTGGTGGGTCAGCAACTTTACTCTTCCCTTTGTCAGAAATAGACGCCTTATCAGCAGTAAAAGACGTTCCAATAGCAATAGATAACGGATCAGCAACTCCGTCTGGTGAAAAATTCGATCGACTAACTGAACCAGTCGATCGACCACTTGCCTCAGTCGATCAACTCACTTGCCCAGTCGATCGACTATTTTCAATCTCACCAGTTTTCTGTTCTGTGGTTTTAGTCGATCGACCATCAACTTCAGTCGATCGAATTTTTCCAGACGTTACAGCAGCTTCGTCAGCTGCTTTTCCTTCCGCATCCACATCTAACTCCTCAATTATGACCTCTTCAACATTCTCAGGCATCACAGGTCCATCATAAGTAAGACCGCTTCGAAGATGAATTGCATTTATCGTGTCACGTGGCTTCTGGCAATGTACCTGGTTGTCTACTTGAAGTGGATAGTTGGGCAATTTGATTGTCCAACATCTTGTTATGCGCCATTAACTGAGTAATAAGTGCCTCTTGCTTTTGTGAGGCTGCCATCTGTTGTTGTAGCATGGGCTTTATGTTAGACAGGTCATTGTTTTGATGTTGTTGACCTCCTTGATTATTCCTCTCATAACCACCATGTGACACCCCCATATACCAAGGAGCCTTAATAAGACCTTCCCTAGCATATAAGGGCATCACCATCTCGGTTACCCGAGGAAAGCAATGATCAAAAGTCGATGAAAAGAACATTTATAATTATTACAAGTGATCTAACCAAACTACCAAAACAGAAGTTACAACTCGACATCCTTATGTGAACTATCTCTGACGTAACTTGCGAAAGACCCATCCCGCCAAGTATCCAGCTATCATCCAAGACATCACCTGTTAAGACTGACTGCTCACCATAAGGGATCACGGCAGACACAACAGAACAATCAAGAGACAAAACCACACAAGGTCAGCAACGGAGGCAACACATCAACAACCACAAACACTACACAAGTACACAAAACTCATACACACCACATCTCTGATCAATCACCATCACTGACTGTCCACTGGACCAGCCCTGCAAGTGGGGGACCGCAGCCGTTCCCACCTAAGCCCCGCTCATCATACTGAGCGATAACCTTGTCCCATTAATGTGCACATCCCCTCCCGTGGCGGGTTCCACGGAGGGCGGAACTAGGGCGTGAAGCCACTCCCGCAAGTGACTCCACTCAGCCGAGGACGCATCTAGAGAACCATGGACAAACAATCACAATCATGCCAATCGATACAACACAACACCAACCAACAACACGGACAATCCAATCATACCGACACTGCAATCAACACAATAACTGACACACTAAACAACCAACAGAAACTGAGTAGGCGAACCTACCTCTAGAAATTGCAGCGATTCCTCGTCCTATCACACAGCACCCATCAATCAAGCAACACCTATACATAAAGTACAACCCTCTATCACTACAATTCCAGCCCTAACTGAAAACACAACAACAATGATGATGATGATGACATACCTACGCATAGCAATCCAGCAAAAAGACCGCTACTCGACTCAAGCAATCCACTCCTATGGCACAAACATCCTTAAAGGCTCCCATGGAAGGATCTATAGTGAAGGGAAGGTGGAGAGACGACATCTAGGTCTAAAGGAAAGAGGCGAAAATGATTTGCGATTCTATCAAAACACGATTATAAACCCTCGCTGAAAAGACGCTACTCGATCGAGTAACCAACTCACTCGATCGAGCGGCCCCTACTCGATCGAGTACCCAAGCTACTCGATCGAGTAGCCTCGACTAGATCGAGTACCACTTATCCCAAGGCCTAACACAACACGAGACACCGCTTCTACGAATTCCCAAAGGCTACAACACACCTCAAAGGTCGGTCAACGTCGGTCAACGGGTCCCTAAAAGGACGAGTATTACACACCCTGTGGTTGATTTCCACGATTCTGAGGAATGGTGTATGTCTGATTCAGACCTTGTGGCGGTTGTGGAGTTGGGTTTAGAACATTCTGACTCGATAAGAGAAATTAGGATGCTCCCTAGTCCTCTCATTATAGAAATTGGAGTATGGTGTACCTTGTTTGAAGGACTAAAAGGCATGAACCTGCTCCAGGGGACTCATACTTTCGGCTGCACCATGTCCGGCAATACCACATCGCTCACAAGGGACTTCCTGTTGGGTCATGGTATGAACTGTCTGCTGGTTTCCCAAAGACTTGGTTGTCTTTAGTTCGGCAATCTGAGCAATTAATGTCTCTAACTGAGCTGCAACAGCTCCATCGGATGAAGTTCCCCCTCTCGTACTACCTCTGGGGTTCCCATATTTCGCAATATGGGTAGCTATTTGGTCAATTAGTTTCCAGGCTTTGTTATCATTCGTTTTGTCCTGGAATCTCCCGTTAGCTGAAGAATCAAGTAGTGCCCGATGGTCATCATATAGTCCATTGTAAAACTGGTTGCAGAGAAACCACTTTGCAAACCCATGGTGAGGGACTGAACGAACCGGTCTCTTAAAACGAAGCCATGCCTCGTTTAAGTCCTCAGAAGGACCTTGTTTGAAGCTAGTGATTTGATTTCTCAAGGCATTTGTCTTCTGGGGCGGAAAATATCTCTTGTAAAAGGCAAGAGCTAAGCTGTTCCAGTCGGTAACCCCCTGATCTTCCATGTCTAAATCACACAGCCACTCTGCAGCACCGTCTCGCAGAGAGAATGGGAAGAGCACCTGTTTTACTTGGTCTTGGGTCACCCCAGCAGTCAAGGGTATGGAGCAACAGTAAGTAATGAATCTCTCCATATGTGTAGTAGGGTCTTCCGTAGCTTCCCCTCCAAATAGATTTCTTTCTACCAAGTTAATGTAGGATGGCCTTATCTCAAAAGTCCCATTATCTGTTGTAGGGAGTTTGAATCCTTTAGGAATGGATTCAAGGGTAGGTTCTGAGTGACTTGCTAAAGTAGGCATGATTGTAGTAGCTGCAGAAGTAGAAGTGTCTTCTTCAAAAGACTGATTTTCTGCAATAAAACTGGCGTAAGCGGCGTCAAGCGTACTCAAGTCTTCTGCTTGGCGGACTTCCCTCCAAAAATTTCGTCTAACTCAAAAAGTCTTTTTCTGGCTCAGAGTCGCATGGCACGAGCTCGGACCTGTGAGACCTGGGCATAAACGAAACACTAAAGAAAGGAATGAGAATGGTCTCAAGGAACTAATGTTCCCTGAGACAAGACAATCTAAATAAGCAAACAGAGATTTGTTGCCTCCCCGGTAACGGCGCCAAAATTTGACAGGCTAAATCGCACATCTAATCAAAAATAACCAACTGGCCTAAACTAATGCAGTAGAGGAAGTCTGGATCGTATCCACAGGGAGACAATTTGTTCTATTCGCTAATTATAATCTGTTAATGTAACAAGTCTGGGGGTTTGATTTTGTTTGATTACTAAACTAATGTAGCGACAAGTAAACGAGTAAAGTGTAGAAATCGAGTATAAAAATATAAGGGAATATAGCTAGGATTGTCGGTTCACCATGGTCTAATAACGGTCAAAGGTAGGGTCAAAGACTTAGTCAAATTACGATCTGAAGGGCAGTGATAAGGTCCTCTCGGTCCACTAATCACCCTAGAAACTTTCTAATATGCTCTCGCTCTATTTAAAGTGTTCTATTGTTCGTAGCAGGTCTCACTTTTTCCAATCTCTCGATCAAGGTCGGAGTTTACCAGATTAAAATAACTAGTCGTATGCATACAACTAATTAAATAGGAATTAAATGCTACGATTAACAATTTAGACGAATAATTATTCCATATCTAATATTCTGATTAAATACCGTCATACAACCATGGATCCCCTAAATCCTAACATGAGGAAATTAGCTACTCGTGATTGAACTAATAAAATTAACAAGAATAATAATAACTAAATTAAGCATGATAATAAGATGAAAACAATAATCAAGCATACGATAAAACCAAAAGTAAAGAAGAGTAAAACGAATAAGGGAAAATAATAATTGAAGAACGAAAGGTTAATTAAATTACCGAAATAAAGGAAGATTGATTACAAGTTTCAGATCCGAATCCCAAGCAAAAGCAACGTATGAAGTGTGTTTAACAGTATGAAAATATAACCTAATAAAGTTCTCCCTTTTCTTTTTATAACAGTAGCTGAAATTTATTAACTAATCAACTAATGGGCCGATTTACTTATTAAGCAAATACGGCCTGATAATTAAAAATAGTCGATCGACCACATGAAGCAGTCGATCGACCACTTCTACGGACAAAAACAGTCAATCGACCAAAGCAGGCTGTCGATCGACTTTTTCTTCTAAACAGCGACGTTCAGCACTTCCTTATGCACTACCACGCATTCCAAGACAATCGTTTCCGAGCTCAAGCTTCACTAGTATCGAAAATGCAACAGGGGGATGGGTTTTGGCTCATTCTTCACCACTTGGGTCAACAACCTACATGAAACATAATGCGGCCCTAAGTAACCGAAACAAAGGAGAATAGTAGCTTACGCTACTTTAATGGCATAGAAATGCGTGCAAAATGGCAAGATAAAACATGTAAATGAAGCACGCATCATAAACCGCTCGTAGTCAAATGTACTCAAGTCTTCCACCTAACTTAGTTCTCTTTGAAATTTCCGTCTATAGCGAAAAGTCTTCTCTGACTCGGGATTAAAAGGTACAATCTCTGACCTGTCAGACCTGGGCATATACGAAAACAACAAGAAAAATATCAAACTGTCTCAAGGAACTGATGCTCCCTTAGACAAAAGACAAAAAAAAAAAACAAACAGAAAAAATGTTGCCTCCCCGGCAACGGCGCCAAATTTGATAAGGTTATTTTCAGTCGTTGACCTATCAAAATAAATCCTAAATTACTACTAATTGGTAGCTAGTGGCAAGAAAGGATCGAATCCACAGGGAGGCGGGTTTAATTGTTCTAGTTTGTTTATATTTAAGTTCGTCTTAAAGGTAACTTGATTTTATGGGGTTTGATTGTTTGATTTCTAACAACTAATAGCAAGTGAAATAAGATGAACAACAATAATATTAAGAAGTCTAGGGATCGAGTTCACTAGGTAGTCATCCAAGGGTAAGGTTTACTTCATTGATTGAGCAATTTATATTGTTGAAAGTCATATGATCGATCGATTATAATATGTCTGTTTAGATCTAAACTTAACATGCAATCACTATTATTAAGTCGGTCTAATTCAATTATTGTGGCCTATACTAGTCTTAACCCGTGATGCCCATCGTTGTGTGCACCAAAAATAATATTTATAGTCCAAACTACTACTATAGCTAGTGGCAGTCAGGGTCGAACCACAGAGAGGTGATGCAATTGATAGTTGTTTTATTTAAGTCTAAAGGTAACAGTGTGGGGGGGTTTGTTTTGAGTTGGTTTATACTAATGGCAATAAAATGAAAGCAAACTAGGCTAATAGATGAAATTAAATATTTAAAAGGGTGCTAAGATGGTCGGTTCACTATAGTTTCGGCGGCAATGTCCTAGGTAGGTCTAAAACAATCACGTGAGACGGGAAAATAAGAAGTCCTCTCGGTCCATTCTTAATAGGTAGCATCTTTCGATCTCGCTACAGGTCCCTAAAATCACTAATGCTAACTTTCGTCCTGAAAAGTGATTCAAAAGGCTAAATTAACTCATCTTTCGATCTCATTAATCTAGTCGTCTTAATTAGGCAGGCTATCTCCCTTCCCTATCTTTCGATCTTTATTGGGTCGGTCAATTCTTAAACATTCAACTAGTCGCGTGCACTCGATTCGTCAAATAAAGCAGTCAAATTAATTAAAACGAAGGTAATCTCACGAGGCCAGTCGATCGACCAGGGAACCCAGTTGATCGACCATGGCGCGTTCTAGGTCTACTATTCTAGTGTCGCCTACTTCTAAGATTCCCTACATCCTAGCACATGGTATTTAGCTACTCATACTCGTGATAAAAAAAACAACAACAAGATTAACAAATAAAGCTAACGATTGCATGATTGAATTAATTGAACAAGTAAATAACATGAAATAATAAATTGGCTTTCGGGAAACTATTCTAGCAATTCTATACTACGAACGAAATAAAGTGATAAACTGATTAATGGAACAGCGAAAATACCGTAAAAGGAATTGCAGAGAAAGGAAGAATCCGAAAAGCAAGAACGAAGACAAATTGTATTCGAACAATTATGCCCTAATGCTAAACTAAATATAGAACCCTAATGAATTTGATGATAAAACTGAATGATAAAAACTCGATGATTGTTCTGAAAACCAAAGCTACATTATATAGGAATATACGTAACACTTATTCCTGAAACCTAATATATAATGGGCTTCTAATTTCTCGATCTTTTAACTCGCGTCAGACTAGCGGTTTGGTCGATCGACCACTGGGGCCGATCGATCGTGGTCATCATCGAACAAAGAGCTTCTATAAGTCGTAGTGGTCTATCGATCGATCGGAGTAGCTGGTAGTTCGCTTCTAATTCTTCGTAAAGTTGTCTTTCAGGCCTCGGAATGCGCACCAAGTTCATTTCTCGAATAAATACTTTACGTCAAATGCAATGCAAGGTACTCGGGGACGGATTTAGCTTGATTTCCGCTGGATTCTTCACATTTCTGCAATAATGTACAAAAACACGAAAGTATTGAGCTCTGAAATGCGTGTAAAATGAGGTGTAAAACATCATATAAATGACACGCATCAAACATCCCCAAACCAAACCCTTGCTTGTCCCCAAGCAAGAACTAGACTCGATCCTAAAACCTAATGGAACGAGTTCAATCTCAGAGCGAAATGCAAACTGTAGAGCCTAAACCAATTTAATGCAACAACCAACAATCAATTAGCAATATGAATCATGCAAACGAGTTATGAAGTCGGTAAAAACTGCTGAACCGTCAACTGTAGAGACTTATCAACTGGGACTCTCACGGGTCGCTTATATCACACATAAGCACAGGTGAATAATGTAAAGATAGAAAGAATTAATTTTGTAAAGACACTCACCTAACTACGACCTATAAGAACATGCCTGCAATCTAATATGAAAATAATCTCTACAACCGTACATATGCATGTTGGGGTTGGTGTCCTTAACAGTTAGTGCAAGGACTTATAAACCTCTAAAAGGATCAAAGGGCATACTTTGGTATTATTATCAGTTGATCCACGTTTATCAATAACGGTTGGCTTGCTAGATAAGTTTGACGTTATTGTCATACAGATGGCGGTGATCAACTGGTCCCTAAAAGTCACACCTATAGGATACGTTCGAGAGATGTGACGGTATGAAAATACTGTCATGTAGATGCCAAAATTGACTAACCAGTTAGTCCGAGTTATTTGACTAGTAATTAGTCAAATATGTGATGTTGAGATATTATATTTAATACGGATTAAATATCATGGGCTAAGGCGAATTAACCAGTTAATTCGTAAAATTAAATATACGTGATTTATATTTAATTAAATGTATATTAAAAATAATTATACAATACTGTTTTGTCGGACACGTATTAATAATTCAGCTAACCCGTATTATTAGCTGATGCCTTAATTTCCGATAACCGATAACAGTTTATAATACAAACCCGTCATATACATTTTAGTATTTAACGAACCGGACCTCGAGTTAAAACCAAGAGGAAGTGGAAGCCCACTTCCCCTTGTGGGTCACGGTTTTGGCCGAAATAGGAGAACAAAAGGAGACCTCCTCCTTCTGTTAAACCTAATCATCATTTGAAACAAAAATTAGGGTTTTGAAGAGTATTCTTCTCTGAAAAACCTGAGATCTCTCATCTCGACAAAACTCACATCAGTTCTCCCTATATTGCAAGGCAATCGGAGAACACTGTTCTAGCACAAGGGCATATCTCGGACAAAGTCTTGGGTGTAACGATTAGGAGGAAATCTGCTTTGATTTCTGTTCTTTACGCCGCAATTTAAAGGACCCGAGGTTATTTCTTGTTCCTTATCGTTTCTATTGTTTTTATGTTTTATGACGATATTCGCATGTTTAAATTTACGTTATAGTCCTGCAATTAAAGGGGTAGTATACGGATATTAACCCACAAGTGGTATCAGAGCGAGGCCACGTGAATTTTTCATGTGTTTTTCATAAAACGATTTTTGAAACGATGATTTTGTGCTTCAAAAACCGTGCCCAGTATACACGGCAGAAATTGTTTGAAACCGTGTCATGTATTACACGGTAATTTCATCTTTTTCGTTTTGTTTTTCTGCATATTGTTGTTTTATACAGAGATTATAACAATATGTCATGTTTTGTCAATTGTCAAATTTGTTTTAATGCGTTTTTGATCGAATTTGCATTTGATCTTGTCTCGAAATATGTTTTCACGAGGGTTTTGAATTTTCCAGAGATTTTTGCACTCGATCGACCATGTTTTTAATCGATCGAGTGGCTTTTCTGTATAATTTTTGCTCGATCGAGTCCCCTGCTTTGTACTCGATCGAATTCCAAAACTTTTTGCTCGATCGAGTCCTTTTGTACTCGATCGACCGCTTTCAAAACCCTCCGCTCAATCGAGTTGTCCTCGTACTCGATCGAGTAGTTTTGCTGATATAGGCACTCGATCGACCACCAGTTTAGTCGATCGAGCACCTCCTGATTAGCATACCTCTCGATCGACTTGCAGTTCAGTCGATCGAGCCCTCCTGTCCCTCGATCGAGCACTTATGTCCCTGGATCGAGGGATTTCGTCTTTTAACAGACTTTGAAAATTTGTTTCTTTTGATTTAAATTTTCTTATGGCTTAAATATGTACTTTATACGGATATAGTACACTCGCTTAATAGTGAATCGGTTCACTCACGTACCATATAGTTGTTTTAAAGCGTCTTTAAAATGACGGATTATAATGGATTAAAATTAAATGATAGAAGCGGTTTTATCACATGAATTTTAATCATTAAAAGGTGGTTTGGATAAATTTAACATAATTACGGAATTATGTCACGAATGAATTTGTTTTTAGTTGATGCATTTTTATTTATCGTTAATTTATGAATGCCGTGAATGCCTTTTAATTACGTATTTAATTTTACAAGCGGTTGTAACTTAGTGTGGCCTTAGTAGAACGTGTTACCGTAATGATGGAACACGGTCTTGGTTGTATTTTGAGATCTTGTATCTCCGTTTTGGATTTTTCACTTGTAATTACAGTTTTAATTAGAATGTAAATAGGTTTATATTTTGTAATTCTAATTGTAATTTTTGAGAAGACCAAAGATGGAGACCAGATGCTCACTCCCGCTACTTGGATCAAGATGGAACATCAAGACAAGCTTTTCGGGTCCAACGGTGGATTCCAAAGTTGTATTATGTTCTTTTACTAGGATAGGCCACACTAGGAAATTTTTATTTACGTTTTTGCATTCCTTTATTTATTTTTGCTACGATAATATGCATCATATTCCGCCTAAAAACCAAACCACCTAATTTATTGCATGAAAACTGACACATATAGAGGTCACGAGTTAGTTCTCATTGACATTCTCATGTCACACGTTTTAAGCCATCATCCAAATAAATTCATTCACGACAGACGCTAGTTATTCGTTCACTTAAAATGAATTATAATTTTGTTGATGGGATCTTCCTCGTATAAACTAAAATTGAGAACAGTCTTTATAGGTCAAACTCCAATGAGTCCCTTCTTCGTCGGTAGGCATACTATGACCCCTTCTACGTCGGGTAAGTTGGAACCGATTGACCTATTTTATCTCAACACTATGGTCACTAAATGCGATCCTGTGATCATGGTGGACTATAGATAGGATTTACAGAAATCTATCGACCAAGAGTTCTTATGGAAGAATTAGCTAAACAGTTGGCTTATCAATTTACAGAAATTGAGTCTTGGGATCACTTGTATCTTTCTTGAGGGAGATCAATTATGCAAGTGAGAGAGTCTACATGTTTAAAATGAATTTTAAAATAGACTTAAATCACCTCGATGAGTTGCTTATTTCGTTTTGTTTTTCTTTCTTTTTCGGTGTAGATCACGTTTTTAATCGCTAAACAACAAATGGTGGTTCAAGTGATAACCCAATGCCAAGTGCCACATTGGACCGTGAGTCCCGGCTTCGGATCTTCATGAGTCGGATGAATCAGTCTACTCGATCGAAGAATGATGGATCCAACTTCGCGGACCGGGAGGCGGATTACGGAATGCCGCTTGCGCTGGACGGAAAGCTCGGATATCCGCTTGAGCCCATGCCGTTAAACCCAGGCCCCACTACCGGAATTAACGAAATCAACAAGTATAACGATTTCGCTTTAGAAGCGGGTGCGGTAAAGAACGTACTTATTTTTGCAATGGAACCCAATTTGCATAAACGCTTCATAGCCCAAGGTGCAAACAAGATTTTCACCACGCTCACTAAGGAATTCTCGAAAGCACCGAGAATCGTGACCTATGAGCATACCACTCGCTTCTTTGATGCGAGACTCGAAGGGCCAATAGGTTAGCCCACACATTCTCGCATGATTGAGAATGTCGAGAAGTCGAGACCTTTAAGCGTAACATCGGCGAGAATATTGTTATCGACCGTATTCTTCACTCACTCCACGATGGTTATTCGCAATTGAGAGCGAATTACTATATGAATGATTTGAAGAAAACTCCCCATGAATCGCACTCGCTTCTCGTACAGCACCGAGAAGGACATGAAGTTCAGTGGGAGCTCGAAACAGGATGTTCTCGTTGTGTCAAACAAAGGGAAAGGTAAGGGCAAAGCTCCGGCAAACCTAACAAAGAGGTAAGGCGAAGTTCAAGAAGTCGGGTTCAGGTAAGAGTGGTCTTGGTGAGTCGAGTAACTCATCAGGCATGACAAAGAGCAAGAGTGAAAACATGGAATGCCACCATTGCCACAAGATTGGGCATTGGAGACGCACATGTCCTGTTTATCATGAGGACTTAAAGGCAGGTCGTGTTAAACCTGTTGGTATGTCTTCTCTCTCTTCTACTTTTATTCATATGATTGAGATTAACCACGCAAGTTACGGAACTTGGGTACTTGATACTTGTTGTGGTTCTCATCTGTGTAATCATGTGCGGGGGCTCGAAACATCGAACCCCGTAAAGGGTGAGGTGGACTGCGTGTTGGGAATGGAGCAAGAGTAGCTGCCATCTCCAAGGGGACATATGTGATCCAGCTTCCAAGCGGATTTGAGTTGTCATTATATGATTGCTATTATGTACCCAGTCTTTCCAAAAACATTATTTCGGTTTGCGCTTGATAAACTTGGTTTTTCATTTGTAATAGAAAATAATGCTTGCATTTTCTCATTACACGATATGATTCTGACAAGCGGTCTCCATGAACGGAATTTATGTTTTAGATCGACCACGGAAATATTACACGTAATGAATAAAAAGTTAAAGGTTGGTGACAAAGATCAAACGTATCTATGGCAGTGCCGTATGGGACACATTAATGAGAAACGCGTAAAACGGCTCATCAAACATGGAGCTATCTCGGCCTTTGATTTTCAATCATTTGGCACGTGTGAATCATGTCTCATCGGTAAGATGACTCGGATTTCCTTCAAAGGTGTTGGAATGCGCGCTGGTGACCTATTAGGACTCATACACACGGATGTATGTGGACCTATGTCAATCACCGCACGAGAAGGCTATAGGTATTTCATCACTTTCACGGACGATTTGAGTAGATATGGCTATGTCTACTTAATGAAGCACAAAAGTGAATCCTTTGAGAAATTCAAGGAATACCAAAATAGGGTCTGTAACCTGTTGGGTAGAAAGATAAAAACACTGCGTTCGGATCGTGGTGGCGAGTATCTTTCTCACGAGTTTGATCAACACCTAAAGATTTGTGGGATTGCCCTACGATTAACTCCACTGGAACACCTCGGTGAATGGTGTGTCCGAACGGAGAAATCGAACACTACTTGATATGGTTCGATCCATGATGAGTCACACGGTTTTACATGATTCATTATGGGGTTATGCTCTTTGTCACCGCTCTAATACTTAACCGAAGTCCGTCTAAAGTTTGTTGACAAGACTCCATATGAACTATGGAAGGAACGGTCCCTAACTTGTCCTTTATACGGGTTTGGGGCTGCGAGGCTTATGTCAAGTGGAGACACGAGGATAAGCTCGGCCCGCGATCGGTCAAGACATACTTTATAGGTTATCCTAAAGGAACACTTGGTCATTACTTCTATTCGCCAACCGAACAACGCGTTTTTGTTGCGGCTAGTGCGACATTCTTAGAGAAGGAATTTCTCGAGAATGCAAAGAATGATAGAACCTTCGACCTGTCGGAGATTCCAGAACCAAACACCGAGCAACCATTAGAGGAACCTGTTCCTTCAATCCCGGCTGCGGTGAATATTCCTGAGGAACCTAGGAGGTCGGGAAGAGTCTCTATTCCTCCGGACAGATACATTGGTATGGTCGAGGAACATGACATAGATGACGTTCTACTCTTAACGAGTAGTGAACCCGCAACCTATAAAGGTGCCATGACAAGTTCTGACTCAAAGCTATGGTTTGAGGCCATGCAATCCGAGATGGACTCCATGTATGAGAACAATGTGTGGGATCTTGTTGACTTACCTGCTAAGGTTCGTCCCCTTCAATGCAAATGGCTTTACAAAATAAAGCATTATGTGGAAGGTCAACAAGATATCTACAAAGCACGACTAGTTGCTAAAGGTTTCACCCAAGTGCCAGGTTTGCACTACGATGAGATTTTTGCACCCGTAGTCATGCTGCGTTCCATTCGGATTATCTTAGCGATCGCCGCTTTTCATGACTATGAAATTTGGCAAATGGATGTGAAAACCGCCTTCTTAAACGGCTTTTTGGAGGAAGAGTTGTACATGGTACAACCCGAAGGTTTCATTGATCCAGTACATCCTAAGAAAGTGTGCAAACTTAAGCGTTCCATTTATGGACTTAAGCAAGCATCAAGGAGTTGGAATCATCGCTTCGACCAAGTGATAAAAGACAATGGATCTACTCGATCTGTCGAGGAACCATGTCTATATATCAAGTCGAGTGGGAGCAAGATTGTCTTCCTAATATTGTATGTTGACGACATACTCCTGATTGGGAATGACATACCTCTCTTAACTTCGGTGAAAGTATGGTTGAAAAACCATTTCCAGATGAAAGATCTGGGAGAGGCACAAAGAATTCTAGGCATCCGTATCTATCGAGATAGATCACGACGGATGTTATCTCTCAGTCAGGAGTCTTACATAGACAAAGTCCTAGAGAGATTCAGCATGACTAACTCCAAGAAGGGGTTCCTTCCTATGGCTCCAGGGGTGCATTTGAGCCAGTCTCAGGCACCAGAGACACCGGAAGAGAAAGAGCGCATGACACGGATTCCTTATGCTTCGGCTATAGGATCAATCATGTATGCCATGATATGCACACGTCCGGACGTGGCATATGCATTGAGTATGACAAGTCGATTCCAACAGCATCCAGGTGAATCACATTGGCTGGCTGTCAAGAACATTCTTAAGTACCTCCGGAGGACTAAAGATTGGGCATTGACTTATGGAGGCTCTCAAACGCTATGCGCAACCAAGATTCAGCAGATGCTAGCTTCCAAACGGATCGAGATGACTCGAAATCTCGGTCTGGATTCGTTTTTACTCTTAATGGCGCTGCGATCAGTGGAAGAGTTCGAAACAAACTGTTATTCAGCAGATTCTACGACTGAGTCCGAGTACTATGCCGCGTCTGAAGCTACAAAGGAAGCGATATGGATGCGTCAATTCTTACATGGGCTCTCTGTAGTGCCTAGTTCGAATGACCCGATCACCATCTATTGCGACAATAGTGGTGCCATCTTCCAAGCTAAGGAGCCAAAGTCTAGCAACAAGTCTAGACATGTACAACGGAAAGCTCATCTAATCCGGGATTACGTGGAGCAAAAGGAAGTAGTGATAGAAAAGATTGCTACTGATGATAACATAGCAGATCCTCTCACTAAAGCATTACGACAAGATAAGCATGAAGGGCACGTTAATTCCATGGGAATCAAACGTGTTCCTGAGTTGTAGTACTCTTTTATGGATGAGATTCATTCTCTTTTGTACTCTATACGACATCATCGTTTTGATATTTTATATATATATATATTTTGTTTTTCATGTGGAATTGTACGACAATTTTGAACACCACAAAGTGAACTGAACAAACATCATATCTTGTTAGTCCTTAATTGCCCACATGAGCTGATAACTCTGGCAATTATTCTGTGACGTTGGTTGATGGTGGGTTCAACGAGCCATAAGTCAACCGGTTGACTGACCAATCACAGAGGCGATTTATACGGATATTTCGTAGGACACAATTGTGACATCGACGTGGAGTCCTAAATGTTTTACAACATTCGTTGCCCGGTCGTGGATAGGACTTCCATGGTGATCCTAAGAGTCGATTCTTTGACTATCGACTGTCTCTTGAGACTACGGCAGATTTTGGGTGACTTTGGTTTCTTTCTCACGGTCATCCGTAACAAGGGGCCAAGTAGATTTTTTCGGGTCATTTCATCGTGCTTAGATCGGAAGGAGTCGAGTTGAAGGAAATATTCAGCCTTTATCGGGTACTCGATATTTCTCAGGGCCACTCGAGGAGTCAGAATCGAAATGCATGGCCATGCTCGGATACGGATTCGTTTTATCGGTTAAGTTACTCTCTAGTCGGGGAAACCACTCTAGATACGGATCGATTGTAAAATACGACCTTTGTGGATCCGGATCTGCAAATTGTTTTACATTGAGTGGGAGAAATTTTAAATGAATATGAGAATCGGTTATCGCACCTACACTTGTTCGGACAAGTGGGAGTTTGTTGGAGCTTGTGTCCTCCAGTTAGTGCGGATAACGTCATTGCACATACACTTGTACGGACAAGTGGGAGCTTGTTGGGGTTGGTGTCCTTGATTAGTGCAAGGACTTATAAACCTCTAAAAGGATCAAAGGGCATACTTTGGTATTATTATCAATTGATCCACGTTTATCAATAACGGTTGGCTTGCTAGATAAGTTTGACGTTATTGTCATACGGATGACGGTGATCAACTGGTCCCTAAAAGTCACACCTATAGGATACGTTTGAGAGATGTGACGGTATGAAAAATCTTGTCATGTAGATGCCAAAATTGACTAACCGGTTAGTCCGAGTTATTTGACTAGTAATTAGTCAAATATGTGATGTTGAGATATTATATTTAATACGGATTAAATATCATGGGCTAAGGCGAATTAACAGATTAATTCGTAAAATTAAATATACGTGATTTATAGTTAATTAAATGTATATTAAAAATAATTATACAATCGTTTTGTTTTGTCGGACACGTATTAATAATTGACTAACCCGTATTATTAGCGATGCCTTAATTTCCGATAACCGATAACAGTTTATAATACAAACCCGTCATATACATTTTAGTATTTAACGAACCGGACCTCGAGTTAAAACCAAGAGGAAGTGGAAGCCCACTTCCCCTTGTGGGTCACGGTTTTGGCCGAAATAGGAGAACAAAAGGAGACCTCCTCTTCGTTAAACCTAATCATCATTTGAAACAAAAATTAGGGTTTTGAAGAGTATTCTTCTCGGAAAAACCTGAGATCTCTCATCTCGACAAAACTCACATCAGTTCTCCCTATATTGCAAGGCAATCGGAGAACACTGTTCTAGCACAAGGGCATATCTCGGACAAAGTCTTGGGTGTAACGATTAGGAGGAAATCTGCTTTGATTTCTGTTCTTTACGCCGCAATTTAAAGGACCCGAGGTTATTTCTTGTTCCTTATCGTTTCTATTGTTTTTATGTTTTATGACGATATTCGCATGTTTAAATTTACGTTATAGTCCTGCAATTAAAGGGGTAGTATACGGATATTAACCCACAATGCATTCCAACCAATCAAATGACCATGACACATGCCGAGGTAAATATGGATATGTGAGGTAATGGGTAAGAAGAGGCTAAGATAAATTTGGATAAAAACAGAGTTAAAAGCCAAGCTAGCAACTAAGGGAACCAAATTATAACAACATCCAACTTCTTGCTCAAGTTTAACAATAAAACGGGTGCTAATTATCAAGCACAAATCTCGCATTCTCCATATAATTGTAATTTCCCAAATGATGATAATAAAGCATGGGAATAAAATCACCAACTAATCAAAACTCCAACCATGTGATTTCGACTTCTCTTTTCTCGGGCTTCGGTCGATCGACCAAGATGGGCAGTCGATCGACCGCCCTTTACAGCATGCGTTTCTTTTTTCTCTTTTTTTTCTTTCTTTCTTTTTCAATTCTATTTTTTTCTTCTTTCCTTCCTTTTTCATCTTCCCAACATCATCTCAAAATGAGCATTAGCTACCAAAAACAAAGTAACAATCCCAAGAACATATACTACTAGCTTGACAAGGGCATGCTAAGTGTAGGATGTAGTAACGGGACAAAAAGGCTATTTCTGGCAGTGTGGAGCTTATGGGCAAAATGAACAAAGGAAACCTCTTCCACATGTGTCAACAAACCACAAACCGAATGCATACAGGTATTAAGCAGATCAAGTTCATATTTATGCATATTTATGTAACATGTCTCATAAGGAGTAACTACTCACAATCCTAGATAAACTGGTCATGAATGACACCAGTTATAGGCTCTAAATCTCAGAAAATGATGTAGTTTGCCAAAATTCTAAGTCAAGTCTCAAGTCCAGCAAGAAATTTAACGAAAACCCGTAGACTATGCATATTGATTCTACTAATAGCATGTCAATTAGCAAGGCTTAGGCGTAAAACAGCTGAAAATGCAATGTCATTATTGATATACTACCGTTCCGACTCGACCTACATGCTAAAATAACGTGCATTTTTTGAAATTTTTGAAATTTTTCAATTCTTTTGAATTTTGTATATATGAGGGAAAATAAATAACAATGCAAGACAAAATTATAAACGTGAATGCAAGCAAATGAAATGCAACGCAAAACCCTTCCCCAAACCAAATCACACAATGTCCCCATTGTGCAAAATCATGTAATGAAATAAAAGGAAAACGGGAATTTGCGAAAATTAACTACATAAGACATGAAGTAAGGACTCGAAAACTCACAAGACTTTAAGCGCAGCAAAAGGAAACCTCCCCACACCAGCGTGAGCTAGGAGGTTTCAGTAGCCAGCAGTGCTACCAATAAGTACCTGAAAAGAAGCAAAAGTACCACGCGCAAATTCGAGAAAACAATTTATTAAACGCAAAATTATGTGTAAAATAAAGAAACGGAAGAAAACATAAATGAGGCGGAGAATAAAGTGGAGAGAAGACTCCCTCAATTCCGCAAATCGACCAAACACAGCAGGGGAATGATCGAAAACAGTCAAATAGTCACAGCGGGGCGGTCGATCGACTACATCACCCGGTCGATCGACCGAGTGAGCGAAACGAAGCTCCGGAAGTCGCAGCTCAGTCGATCGACCATAGGAGTCAGTCGATCGACTGGAAAACCTGCTGTAACTTTCTGATTTCTTCAATTAGCTCAATAAATTGAGCTATCAAGGTCTACAAACCTGCAAATACACATAAAAACGCGCCCAAAATTGCGCAAAATCCAAAGTAACAGTCTAAAATATTTAAAATCCTAAGCAAACTTATTAAAATGCGAAGTCTCGCGCACAAAAGCATTAAAAAGAGAGTTTAACGAAAGCAAATAAAATGAATGGTTTTTGAAAAAGTCTTAATCAACTAATAGTTGATCAAGAACGGCCACGAAATGGCCCACTTGCTCGGCTTCTGGCTACAAGAAGTAGCCTCTACAGTGCTCATCTCCTCAGCTGCACTCTTCTCAACTCCAACATCCGCAAAACTCAATGGATCAACAGCTTCAACATCTTCCCAAGCAATGACCTCTTCTGGCTCATCAAAGTCCAAGTCGGACTCCCTCACTTTGACTGGCTCCTCATCGGGCTCCTCATCCGTGCCATAGTTAAGACATCCTAGACCGCCTCTTTGAACGATTGGCTCCTCATCGGCTAGAGCAACTGCGACTCTTCCTTCCCAAACCAGCTCTGCAATATCCAAAATAGAAGAATCTTCCTCCAATTTGCTCCCAATCTGGGGCGGAGGTGTTATAGCAGAAACAGGCATAGAGACAGGCATGTCAGAAAGCATAAAATAAGATTTCTTTTCAGAAACCGTATTACAAGTGACTGGCCACATGGGGTCTTTCTTCTTAGCTGTCTGGGCAAAGACAATGGAATGCTTCCCTACTTTAAAAGTCAAAGTCCCTGAGCCAACATCTATAACTGCACCAGCAATGTGCAGAAATGGTCTACCCAATATGATAGGTATGTGAGCATCCTCAGGCATATCTAGTACAACGAAGTCAACAGGGAAGAAGAACTTTCCTATTTGCACGGGAATGTCCTCTAAGACTCTATAATTTGGACCGCAGATCGATCACCATCAGATCTTTGTCATGTTTGTAACTGCAAACCTAGTTAATTTCAACTTCCTAGCAAGACTCAAGGGCATTACACTAATACTGGCTCCTAGGTCACACAAAGCCTTCTCAATAGAAAAGGTGTCAAAACTACATGGGACTGAAAAACTACCTGGGTCTTCTAGCTTATGAGGTGCAGTATTGGTCAAATAAGAACATGACTCCTCGGTTAATGCGCGACAGTTACGAGTTTCAAGTGACTTCTTTTTAGATAAAAGTTGCTTCATAAATTTCATGTAAGCAGGCACTTGATTAACTAATTCAAGAAAAGGAACTTGTACGTTTAAGCTACGAATAACATTTTCAAATTTGTTAAACGATACATGTTCCTTTGTCGGCACTAATCTCTCTGGATAAGGGGCTGTAAGAAGTAACTTAGCCCTCTCCTCTAGGTCTCTCACACCGGCATCGGTGGATTTAGGCTGAAAATCCACTACCTTCTCCTTGTTGTAGCTTGACCCTTCTTCAGACCGTCTCAAAAATGAGCCATTAATCGTCATCGGATCATATTTCGGAACCGGGACTGACCCATCAGCATTTGGGTCTTGCCTCAAAATTTTCGGAGTAGTCGTACCCCGAAACAAGTGGTCCCTCAAGTTATTTGGCATTGGAGGAAGAAAAGACTCACCATCAGCAGCGTTGTCAGTCGATCGACCATGCATGTCGATCGATCGATCGACTTCTCAGAACGAGCGTGTCACTTCGCGGACCGGTCGATCGATCGGGTATGTCGTCGATCGACCGACATACCCGCCGATCGTCTTCTTCCCGCTATTATTCGTTCTGACCTTCTTCTTACTTGGTTCCGCCTCATCTTTTTCAGTGACATCCTCGACCATAGCGGGCCCATCAAGGGTGGACCCACTCCTCAAAGTAATAGCGTTAAGGGTCTCCTTTTGATCCGTCTGCGTCGGTAAATGTCCCGGAGCTCGAGTTGTATTCTTGCTTGCCAATTGAGCAATTTGGCTCTCCAACATTTTCATCCCGGCCTCTCTAGCTTGAGATTCTTTCAGCAACAAATTTTTCAATTCGGCAAATTCGGAGCCTTGGGACTGCTGCTGCTGCTGAGGAACATACGGAGGCTTTTGATATGGCTGCTGCTGCTTATGAGGGGGCACATAATTCTGGTGTTGCTGCTGTTGTGGAGGTGGAGTTGGGTTTAGGACATTTTGGCTACTCCACCTCAAGTTCGGATGGACATTCGGCTCAAAATAAGTGTTTGTCTGCTTATAATGTTGAAAAGCAGCACAAGACTCATAGGAAATCTTTGCGATTATCGAAACATGTCCTTCTCCTCCACATCTCTTGCAGACGAAAGGACCGTCTGAAACAGCATTCACATGATAGATCCCTCCTTTTGAAACTCCTCCCAACTCGTACTTATCAAACCTCGCCGTAAGAGCCTCTAATGCAGCTACAGAAGGGGATTCAGCACTTCTCCTTTTATTTCCCCTGGAATTTCCATACTCAGCTTTATGGGTGGCCAAATCATCAATAATTTTCCACCCCTTAGTCTCTCCCACATTCTCCTGGAATCGCCATTGGTCGCCGCATCAGGATAGCCCTTTGATCGTCATAAAGCCCATTATAAAATTGATTGCATAGGCTCCATTTCTCGAACCCATGGTGCGGAATAGTTCGCACCAACTTCTTGAAACGGACCCACGCCTCATGAAAATTCTCATCAGGACCCTGTTTAAAGCTCGTGATCTGAGCTCTAATGGCATTGGTCTTCGAGGCAGAGAAATATTTCTTGTAGAATGCTAAGACCAGCGAATTCCAGTCCGTGATCCCATGAGCAGCTCGATCCAGGTCTCGGTACCACTCCTTGCAAAGCATCACGAAGAGAGAATATGAACATAGTCTCCTTCACCTAGTCTTGGGTCACACCGGTTGGTGGGGGTATGGAACAGCAGTAATCAATGAATGTCTCCATATGTTTGGCTACATCTTCATTTGCAGCTCCCCCGAATTGGTTTCTCTCAACCAAGTTGATATAGGAAGGCTTCGGCTCGAATTTTCTATCCGTCCCTGGTAATGCGAAACCCTTATAGAGATTCTCAGATGTCGGCTCGAGTGATCGGCTATACTCGCTTCTTGACCATGTCCGGAGATGTGACGGTCTCGGTGAAGAAGTGGAAACAGGAGATGAAGGTGGATCCTCCTCAAATAGAGCGTTCTCGTAGTAACTAGACCAGTACTCGGCTCTTCCTCGTCGGCAATACCCTAGATGATCGTCTCAACTCACGCAAAGTCTTCTCAATCTCAAGATTGAACGGTAGTATTTCACCACCTTGTGACCTGCGCATAAGAAGAAACTACAAGTAGAATATGAGAATAGTTTAAGGAACAGATGTCCTTTAAACTGAGAAAAGACTAAGATAAAAACAACTAAAAATTTTAAACAATTGCCTCCCCGGCAACGGCGCCAAAATTTGATGCCCGTCGTTGTGTGCACCAAAATTAATATTTATAGTCCAAACTACTACTATAGCTAGCGGTCGGGGTCGAACCACGGGGAGGCGATGCAATTGATAGTTATTTTATTTAAGTCTAAAGGTAACGAGTGTGGGGGTTTGTTTTGAGTTGGTTTATACTAATGGCAATAAAATGAAAGCAAACTAGGCTAATAGATGAAATTAAATATTTAAAAGGGTGCTAAGATGGTCGGTTCACTATAGTTTCGGCGGCAATGTCCTAGGTAGGTCTAAAACAATCGCGTGAGACGGGAAAATAAGAAGTCCTCTCGGTCCATTCTTAAGAGGTAGCATCTTTCGATCTCGCTACAGGTCCCTAAAATCACTAATGCTAACTTTCGTCCTGAAAAGTGATTCAAAAGGCTAAATTAACTCATCTTTCGATCTCATTAATCTAGTCGTCTTAACTAGGCAGGCTATCTCCCTTCCCTATCTTTCGATCTTTATTGGGTCGGTCAATTCTTAAACATTCAACTAATCGCGTGCACTCGATTCGTCAAATAAAGCAGTCAAATTAATTAAAACGAAGGTAATCTCACGAGGCCAGTCGATCGACCAGGGAACCCAGTCGATCGACCATGGCGCGTTCTAGGTCTACTATTCTAGTGCCGCCTACTTCTAAGATTCCCTACATCCTAGCACATGGTATTTAGCTACTCATACTCGTGATAAAAAAACAACAACAAGATTAACAAATAAAGCTAACGATTGCATGATTGAATTAATTGAACAAGTAAATAACATGAAATAATAAATTGGCTTTCGGGAAACTATTCTAGCAATTCTATACTACGAACGAAATAAAGTGATAAACTGATTAATGGAACAGCGAAAATACCGTAAACGGAATTGCAGAGAAAGGAAGAATCCGAAAAGCAAGAACGAAGACAAATTGTATTCGAACAATTATGCCCTAATGTTAAACTAAATATAGAACCCTAATGAATTTGATGATAAAACTGAATGATAAAAACTCGATGATTGTTCTGAAAACCAAAGCTACGTTATATAGAAATATACGTAACACTTATTCCTGAAACCTAATATATAATGGGCTTCTAATTTCTCGATCTTTTAACTCGCGTCAGACTAGCGGTTTGGTCGATCGACCACTGGGACCGGTCGATCGACTGATCATCGCTGAACAGTAGCTTCTGTAAGTCGTGGTCTGGTCGATCGACTATGGAGGTTAGTCGATCGACTGGAGTAGCTGGTAGTTCACTTCTAATTCTTCGTAAAGTTGTCTTTCAGGCCTCGGAATGCGCACCAAGTTCATTTCTCGAATAAATACTTTACGTCAAATGCAATGCAAGGTACTCGGGGACGGATTTAGCTTGATTTCCGCTGGATTCTTCACATTTCTGCAATAATGTACAAAAACACGAAAGTAGACGGAAATAGGGAGAATAGTAGCATAAACTACATAATTGAGCTCTGAAATGCGTGTAAAATGAGGTGTAAAACATCATATAAATGACACGCATCAACCCGGTCGGTGAAAATCCTAGTTTATGCAAGACTAATTAACCAATTCTGATAAGTAATTAATTAACTATATGTAAGACCATAATTAAACAACAATCAAAAGCAATTTAACAATCAATTCGTAATCAATTGTCAACTACTTTTATTCCTTAAAGTTTTCTCTCCCCCTTCTCTCTAAAAAACAAAACCCTAAATCCTCCCCCTTTGCCGCCGCCGTTCTCCTCCATCCTCCCACCGCCACCTATCAACCCCCTACCATGTCGCCGGGGATGGGGTCTCTCAAGACCTTTCTCCGGCGACCCGTCTCCTCTCTTCCGATTAACCCTCCTCCCCTTTCTTACCCACACCCGGTTCTGGATCGTACGGGTCTGCCCGTTTTTCTCGGTCTGCGTGGTGTATGTGGGCTGTTCGGGTCTTATCGGACGAGTTTGTTGAGGTGGTGTGGCAGGGTGGTGCTTGGATCTGGCGGTGTTGTGAGTTTGTAGGGAGACGGTGGCTTCCGTTTTTTCCTGGTTTTCGCTTTGTTTCCTTTATGTTTTTGTTTAATTTCCGCTTTCGTTTTTGTTTCGTCTCTCTTTCTGAGGGTTCTGTCCCCGTCTATCGATGGTGTCCTTCTCTCAGTTTGAGAGCTTTCGTTTTCTAGTTCGTTTGCAGTTTTCTAATAAGTCAGCAGAAGATCAGCGTTGTTATAGATCGTTATATGGTTTTACATATTTTGTCCGATTCATGGCTACAATCAATCACGTCAGAAGAAATGGATACTCGTCAAGGAAGATTCAGAGACCCTCTTATGAATGAAAGCCTTTTGCGGCGAATCGATGATAGAGACTCTGTTGCAGTGTTTCATTCTTTGAACAAGAATTTATTTCCTATGGTTGTAATCGATTTGTATCCGATTGAGCTTGGCATATGTTGTAGATGTCGTATGCCTTTTTATTAATGATAGTGATCTTTTCTCAATAAAAAAAACAATCAATTCATTAATAACCCTATTCTAACTACCTATATCCCCTTTCACCCTAGATTAGAGGTTTAGTTACGCATAATAGAGGGAATAATAATAATAATAATAATAATAATAATAATAATAATAATAATAATAATAATAATAATAATAATAATAATAATAATAATAATAATAATAATAATAATAATAATAATAATAATAATAATAATAATAATAATAATAATAATAATACTAATAATAATAATAATTATGCGTTAAACATCGGCATAACCTCGTCCGTGACACTCTTTTCGACATCTGCTATAGATCTTGTATTTCTGCGGGAAAGGAGGTTGATATCGGTTTGGTTGACGGGCATGGTGGTTCTCTTCGTCCTGCGGATTTGCTGCTTTATTCTTGGGAAAGAGGGCGTGATGTGTGCGTTGACTTGACAGGGTCTTCTCCTTTGACTCAGACTGGGATGGCGGATTTTGTGCCTGGCCGGGTTGTTGTTGATGCTGCTCAGCGTAAGTGTACTAAGTATGGGGATTTGTGCGTGGCAGCGGTTATGGTTTCCTTCCCTTCTCTTTCTCATCACTTGGGGAGCTTGGTTCGGATGTTGTTGCCTTGCTCAAGCGGATCCAGAAATTCTCGGTATCTCAGGATGCGGGGGCTCGGGTGGCCGCTTACATTTTTACTAGACTTAGCTTTCCTGTTGCTAAGGGTGTGGAAGACCAGATTGTCTCTCGGCTCCCCACCAATTTCATGTAAACTTTTATTTTTCATTTAATGAAAGTTGCGCGCATCCTTTTATAATAATAATAATAATAATAATAATAATAATAATAATAATAATAATAATAATAATAATAATAATAATAATAATAATAATAATAATAATAATAATAATAATAATAATAATAATAATAATAATAATAAAAGTTGCGCGCATCCTTTCTATGCTTTTATTGCGTCCCGCTTGCAGTCTGCTGGTTTGCAGGCTAAGCTCCTCGGCCCTTCTCGTGTTGTAGCCTTTGGCCCCCGCTTTTGATGATGCCGCACGGTGTTTTCTGCGACTACGGTGTTCGATATATTAGGTCACCCTAGTGAAATTGTCGCCCCCAAACTTATGAAGAAATTGGCGGATATTTATTTCACGACGGTTGCTCTTGCCTCGAGTCTTTTTTTTCTTTGACACCTCGCCGAGATCGCTCTATGGCGGTCTCGGCGAGGTTCTCACTCCTCGATTGGTTACGTGCGGTTCCTATCTCGGGGTTGGGGCGGACTATGAACGGGAGGACTTACCGTAGTGTCTTTGGGGTATCGCACGGGTGTTCCGTTATTCTCGGTATCTAGGCCCTGTCCCCTTGCTCTCGGGTTTTGCGGGGGATGTTTTTGGGGACCACGTTGTTTCTTGTCTTTGTCTTGTGGGCGTTAAACATCGGCATAACCTATGCTGGGACACTCTCTTCGACATCTGCTATAGATCTGGTATTTTTGCGGGGAAGGAGGTTGATATCGGTTTGGTTGATGGGCATGGTGGCTCTCTTCGTCCTGCGGATTTATTGCTTTATTCTTGGGACGGGGGCGTGATGTGTGCGTCGACCTGACAGGTTCTTCACCTTTGACTCGGATCGGGTTAGCGGATTTTGTGCGGCCGGGTTGTCGCGATCTTTGCTCGGCGAAAGTGTGCTAAGTATGGGGATTTGTGCGCGGTAGCGGGTTATGGTTTCCTACCTTTCTCTTTCTCTTCACTTGGGAAGTTGAGTTCGGATGTTGTTGCCTTGCTCAGCGGATCCGAAATTCTCGGTATCTCGGGATGTTGGGGCTCGGGTAGCCGCTTACATTTTTACTCGTATTAGCTTTACTATTGCTAAGGGTGTGGGAGCCCAGCTTGTTTCTCGGCTCCCCACCAATTTCATGTAAACCTTTTATTTTTATTATAATGAAAGCTGCGCGCATTTTATAATAAAAAAAAAATAATAATAATAATAATAATAATAATAATAATAATAATAGTAATAATAAACAAAAATGTTGTTGATGAGGATTGAACCCACAACCTCTTGGTTGAAATGCACTTACTTTTACCACTGTGACCCATGCATCTTGTTGTTATTTTTGTATCTCATTTAATATATACACTACTACAAATACAGGCTATAACAACGGTCAAAAACCGTTGTTGTATAAAAAAGCGGACGTTGTTAAAGCGTCCGTTGTAAAAGGTTTTAACAACGGTTGGTTTTCTTAAGGAAACCGTTATTAAAAATATTAACAACGGTTTTAAGTATAAAAACCCGTTGTGGAAAGTGTGACTCAATTTTGGGGGGAAAGTTATAACAACGGGTTTTAATATACAAAACCGTTGTTATAACTAAAGACAACGGGTTGTTTGTAAATAACCGTTGTTGTTTGTTCTTAAAAAATAAAAAAAAATTAAATTAAATATTACTAGATGCATGCATAATTACGGCCCGTTAGAATTCCGATGCATGCATTATTACTGACATCACTGTACATATGAACGGATAATATGGAATGACAAGGGTTAGTAATAAGATTTGAAGCAACATTGAGAGATATGATGATGATTATGGCACAACTTCCTAACATATATATTAATTAAAAAACAACTCAACCCATACATTGCTTAGTATAAATACATTGCATTATCTCAACTAACATTTCCATTATCTCAATATATACATCTCCAAACCCTAACTGCTAAAACAAACTCTACTTAATCTTTCAAAGCAAACTCCAAAAATTCCAACAAAATGAATGATTTCATCCTTAAGACTCTTACCATGATCGAGAACAACAACGACTTCATCCACGGTTCCTCCATATTGAGGAAAGTTTCAGGAGCTACCTTGCGGATGCTCGATCCGCATCAAGCACGCCAAAGAAGATGGCTTGACGGAGCGGAGCGATTGCGGCTATATGACGATATAGCAAGCTGCTGAACGGAACCTCCAAATAGCCAAGGAGGAGAGGACGGATACGAGAGCGAGAATAAGATCCTCTATGAAAATATAAGAATTGCATTTTTATATATGTAATTTTTTTTTTTTTTAATTTATGTATTTATAAATATATATATATATAAATATATATATATATATATATATATATATATTAATTATGTTTATCTTGCTTCTTCATCTTGCTTTTTCATTGTTTTACTAACTAATTATGCGAACAATACTTAAACAAATAACATAATGGTCGATAAAAACACATACATGCAAAAGAAATAAATAGAAAAAGAAAATAATGACGATGAAACTAACAAAGACGGCGAGATTTACCGATAAATACGAACGTAATAGACGATGAAATCAACAGTGACGGCGAGAAGATAAAGCGACGATGAGAAAGAGAGAAAGAGAGAAAGAGAGTGTGTGTTTTGTGTTTGTTTGTCTGCTGTGTTTGTGTTTGTGTTTGTGTATTAAGGGTTGTGTTTTGTGGCTGCAGCAGACTTCTGTTTGTATGGTTTATAGTATGGAAGGTATTGACAACGGTTATTAAACAACAACCGTTGTGAAATATGTTTTAACAACGGTTGTAAAAAACACCCGTTGTTAAATAAGTTTTAACAACGGGTTTCAAAAGTAACCGTTGTGATTACTTTTCACTAACTTTGCGCCAATTTTGCGCCAAATTATTAACAACGGTTGTGCATGTGTGACCCGTTGTTAAAACTAATAACAACGGTTTTTATAACCATACCCGTTGTAATTGATTTTAGTAAAATCCGCGCCATACATTCTACAACGTCTATTGTGATTTTCGTGAATAATCGTTGTTAAAGGGGCGTTGTAGTTGCCTGGATTTGTAGTAGTGATATCTTTGTTAAGACCTGGGTTAAAACAATATGTACCTCTAATAACTATTAAATGTATTTCCAGTTTATATTTAATGTACATTCAGTATAAAATCAATGTACGTGATGAGTTAGTTAAGTGTACTTGATAAAAATTGAACAACATATTTTACGTACTTATGTTAATTATTCTTTGTATCTATACTTTATATTTAATGTACCTCCAATATATATAATGTTTCCCCGATGAGTAAGTGAAATAAAGTTAATAAACAATTGTAGTAAATATGATATGTAGCTATAATTATTAAAATGTACATTTATTATATATTTTATGTCCCTTCTATATTATTAAAATGTACTTGAATAATTATTGAACATGCCTTGTAACTAATTAAGATATACACGGTATGTAACTTTAATATTTATTATATGTACCTATAATAAACATTATATGTACCTTTAATAAGTATTATATGGACCTATATTATAAATTAATGTACCTTTCATATACATAAAATATAAATGATTTATTCATCCGTGCAAGATAATTAATTAAAATAAACATGATATGAATCTATAATCGTTAATCAATGAACCTATTGTAGATATATTTAATGTACCGCCTAAACAAATTAAAGGTACTTGATGATATGTTGAAACGTGATTGATAAATAATTTAAATAAATATAAATACTTTGATATGTACCCATAGTTATTATAAGATGTACCTATATCATATGGTCAATGTACGCCCTATATATATATATATATATATATATATATATATATATATATATATATATATATATATCTAAGATGCACATAACGAATTAATGATATGTATTTGAAAAGTAATTGAAATATACATGACATGTCATACAGAAAAAATATTATGTACCTTCAATGGTAATAAAATGTACCTTTGACATAAATATATTGTACGTATATACATTTTTCGTTAATTTATAATAATTATATAAATTATAAGTTCAAATAATAATTATCATAAGTACATAAAATATTTTGATCAATTTTTATCATGTACATTTAACTAACTGGGCATTACATTGATTTTATACTATTAAATGTACTTCTAGCTTATATTAAATGTACCTTTAGTATAAAATCAATGTACATGCTGAGTTAGTTAAGGGTACTTGACAAAAATTGAACAACATATTTTATGTACGTGTGATAATTATTCTTTGTATCTATACTTAATATTTAATGTATCTCCAATATAAATAATGTGTCCCCGATGAATAAGCGAAATAAAGTTAATAAATAATTGTAGTAAACATGATATGTACCTATAATTATTACAAAATGTACCTTTATTATAGATGTACCTATATCATATGGTCAATGTACCCCTTACATATATATATGATGAACCTAACGAATTAACGATATTAATTTAATAAATAATTGAAATATACATGACATGTCTTATAGGAATATATTATGTACCTCAAATGAAAATAAAATGTACCTTCGGCATAAATATATTGTACGTACATTTTTCATTAAAATAATATGACCTATAACAAATGTAAATTTTATAATAATTATGTAAATAATAAGTACAAATTATCATAAGTATATACGATATTTTGTTCAATCTTTATCAAATATATTTAACTAACTAAGCATTACATTGATTTTATACTGAATGTACATTGTATATAAGTTAGAAGTACATTTAATAATTATTATAGGTAGATATTGTTTTAACACAGGTCTTAACATACATACATATATCAAAAGAGATACAAAAATAGCAACAAGATGCTTGTAGCATAGTGGTAATAGCAAGCGCATCTCAACCAAGAGCTATTGGGTTCAAGCCTCACTAATAACCTTTTTGAGGTTGACTTTCCGGACGGGTCACTGAATTTGTCCGGACGTTGACCTTCCTTGACCGGCGGCCAAACCACCGTTGTTGACCGCCATTGACCAGTGGCGTTGACTTTTCCGGCGGGTCAATGTCGGTCAATGGATTGGGTGTGATAGGTGGTTGTATAATAGAGTTAATCACAACCCTTAGATTAGATTTAGTGGAGTTAAATCTAATGGATAAAAGTGTTCTCACCGTTCTCATCTAAAGGGTTGTTCTCATATGATCCCAAATCTAATAATAATAATAATAATAATAATAATAATAATAATAATAATAATAATAATAATAATAATAATAATAATAATAATAATAATAATAATAATAATAATAATAATAATAATAATAATAATAATAATAATAATAATAATAATAACAATAATAATAATAATAATAATAATAATAATAACAATAATAATAATAATAATAATAATAATAATAATAATAATAAGGGTGTGGGAGCCCAGGTTGTCTCTCGGCTCCCCACCAATTTCATGTAAATTTTTATTTTCATTTTAATGAAAGCTGCGCGCATCCTTTTATAATAATAATAATAATAATAATAATAATAATAATAATAATAATAATAATAATAATAATAATAATAATAATAATAATAATAATAATAATAATAATAATAATAGTAATACTAATAATAATAATAGTAATAATAATAATAATAATAATAATAATAATAATAATAATAATAATAATAATAATAATAATAATAATAATAATAATAATAATAATAATAATAATAATAATAATAATAATAATAATAATAATTAAAAGCATAAAAGATGAATAAGCAATTGAATTATTAGTAATTGAGGAAAGATTAGAAACAATACCGTAATAATAATGAACAACAAGCGTAGAAGATCCGAACAATAAACTAAACTAAACTAAGATTTTTAGAGAGTTTTCTAAGGTAGTTGTACGTAGCTGGGTTAAATAAAAGCGTAAATAAACTTAGGGTACAAATTGGGTATTTATAGTAAAACATAACCGACTTAAGGAAATTATGGAAAATTTGGAAACTAATGGTTCCTCGATCGAGCCTCTAAGCACTCGATCAAGTACATGACTTCCTCAATCGAGCCTCCTTATGCTTGATCGAGGATCTCCCCTGTTTCAGCTCTTTTCTTCGTATTGTCTTCTTAACTTCTCTTCCTTCATTCTTATGGATTCCCGTGCCATACTTCCTGTATTCCTTCATGCCTACTCCGCGATGCCCATTTCATTCCTTTGCTCCTAAAATGCATCATTTGTAATACCCGTCCTTTTAGCGACCCGTTGACCGATGTTGACTGACCTTAGACACCTACCTTGACCTTCGGAAACCTTAAGAGTGATGACTTGTGATGATATGAGTCTTTGAGTACGTGTTACTCGATCTAGCGGAGGCTACTCGATCGAGTAGTTTGGAAACTCGATCGAGTAGGTGCCACTCGATTGAGTAAGTGTGTTACTCGATCGAGTAACGTGATTTCAGCGAGGTGTTATAAATCGTATAATCGTGAAACCCAAATCATTTCTCCTTTTTTCCTAAACCTAAATGCCGTCATTCCACTTCTACTCCACCATAGTTCCTCTCCTTGAGGCCTTTGAGGATGGTTACACCATAGGGATGGGATGCTTGAGTCGCGTAGCAGTCTTGACGCCGGATTGCTTTGTATAGGTATGTTGTCATCATCATCATCGTCTCCCTTGATTTCAGTTATGGTTACGGTAGTAGTAATAGATGTTTATGATGGTTCTTAAAGGTGGTTTTGGTGGTTGATTGTTGTCTTGTGGTCGGATGTAGAATCGCTGCGGTTGGCTAAAGGTAGGTTTTCCTACTCGGTACTGCTGATTGTCTAGAGGGTCTATTGTTGTTGTATAAGTGGATTAGTGTCACTGTTGATGGTTGGTTGTGGTAGTTGATTAACACTATGTTGAAATAGGAGTTGGTGATTGTTGATTGTACAGTTGGCTGTAATTGTTTGTCTGTGGTTCTCGAGGTGCGTCCTCGGCTGAGTGGAGTCACTTACGGGAGTGGCTTCACGCCCTTGATTCGCCTTCTGTGGAACCCGCCACAGAAGGGATGTGCACATTAAGGAACATGGGTTATCGCTCGGATAGATGAGCGGGGCTTAGGTGGGAACGGTTGCGGTCCCCTACTGGCAGGAATAGACATTCGGGCAGTCGTGTGTGTATTGCTGTAATTGTGTTGTGTCTGCTTTTGTACTTGTTACCTCAGTTACTGACCTTGTGTGGTTTGTTGTGTTGTGATACGTGCATTTTATATAGTCTTTTTAAGTCTCTTATGCACGTATTTCTATGCGGTTCTCGTAGTTCTATGCTACGAAATGCCCCGATCATTCTACTTTGGTTTGTTTTGCTTTATTTGCAGGAATGGACCTGAAAGTAGCAGAATTGAGCCTGGAACTGTTCCTTTTTCTTGCATTTAGAAGATGAGTGAATTTGGAGCGGAAACGCTGCTGCCTTGGAATGCGTGAAGTGGTCTCGGAAGCTGAAATCAACGAAGCGACGTGCTGGCTAAGTTAGAGTCCCTCGATCGAAGACTCTTAATGCTCGATCGAGTAGTTTGGACAGGAGAAGACCTCGATCGAATGATTTCTTTACTCGATCGAAAGGAGCAAATTGGAGGTTCCTCGATCGAGTGGTTTTTCTACTCGATCAAGAGGTTTAGCTGGTTTTCTACTCGATCGAGGGGAATGATTATGCTCGATCGAGTGACTAGTTAATAGACGCGAGATTTTATTATTTTACGTCGTGTTTTAGGTTTAATAAATATCTCCCCTATAAATAGGAGAGACATAATTAGGTTGAGGGATCTCTTTTCTTCTTCCTTTTTCGAACCTGATTCTGTTCGACGTTGCTTTGGCTATTTTCCGGATCTTAATTTGTAATTCCCTCTTTACTCTCTTTAATTTGCCTTGTTTACTGTTTTTTCATCTCTTGTTCTTGTTCTATTTATATTTATGCGTAGGTAATTCTCTAATGCTAGGATTAGGGGAACCACGGTAGTAAAACGATGATGCAATAGTTGGTTTAGGAGATTTAATGTGAGAATTGTTTCATTAACAAAATAAATATAATCGTTTGGTTGAATGCATGCAACTGAATTAGTTAATCTGGTTAAGTTCGGACCTAGATCGAAAGATTGGAATGAATGGACTTGTTATGAGCAATAGACTACACTAGTGAGGGTGAAAGCTAAGCTAGTTGTATTTTAAGGCGGATAGCGGACCGAAAGGACCTTTCCTTTACCCTTCTTACATTAGACCGACTGATCTCTTCTTTAACTGATTTGTGTAATATCATGGTGAACCGACATCCTGACATATTTCTCTTTATCTGATCAATCTTCTATTTCATCCCTTACTTTTATTAGTTTAGTTCAAATACTCAAACCCCCCCGTTTTGTGACATTAGACAAACCGAATGACAAGTAGTTAGTGACCGCCTCCCTGTGGATACGATACCCGACTTACCTCTGCTGCATTAGTAGAGCCAGTTGGTTTTATTTTTGATAGGGTTGCGACAGTCGTGTCGTGTTGTCTCTTTGTTTTGTGTCTGCCGTGATCCATTATGGTGAGCAGTCAGTCTTAGCAGGTTGATATATGGATCTTAGCTAGGTGCTTGAAGGGACGAGTCTACCATGAGTCATGGCAGAGATAGTTTCACATAGCTGATAGTAGTCTTGAGTTGTATCTTTTGTATCGTCTGTTGGTTTAGATCACTTGTAATCTATATAACTGTTCTTTCATCGACATTTGATTATTGCTGTCCTCGGGCAACCGAGATGGTAACGCCTTTATCTGCTAGGGAAGGTCTTGTTAAGGCTCCTTGGTAGATGGGGGATGTTACAAAGTGGTATCAGAGCGACGATTTTGGAACCTGTAACTAATGAGCCCAATGAACGTAGTGAGTCTAATAAAATGAACCTGGTGTATGTATGTTGGGAGCCCCAACCGATGCTTGATTTTGGGTGAGAAGGCGCTTTCATTTCAAAATCTCGACCCCATTATGCTTAAGCCAGTCACCGAGTATGGGAATATCAAGTCGGGAATTATGTGCATAAATGTGTGTGATAGATAAGTAAGAAGTAGTTGTGAAGGAGTCTATGGTAATGTTTAGTGCGTCTAATTCGTGATGATGAACTGTGAAAGTTTGTGGTTGAGTGGAAGTGTGTGTGGATGTAGTAGATATGGTGAAAGTACTGATAGTTGCATGATAGTATTGGATAGTTGATGATAATAATAATGAGTTATAAGTCTTTGTATATATGCGTACTAGTTTATGAAGGAAATGTAAGTCTTTGTAAGTGATAATAATAATAATGAGTTGTAAGTCTTGTATTAGTTGATAGTGTTTGTCAAGTAGTAATTGGAATTGCCATGGATGAATGTTGTAGAGTACTTTTGTGATATGGCATAATTATGTTCGATATTTGGTTGATAAACTATCGTGACATGTTTGAAGTTTGCGGCTAATTTGAGTAATATAGGATGGTTTATTGTTAGATGGATGCTTAGAGTAGTGTATACATAAGTTGGATAGTTCAAATTTCAAATGCGTAAACAATTGTGAAGTAATATGTTGATTATATATGTGTATAGGTTGGTATTATAGCGAGTTACCTTGCATAATGATTGTCATAGGATGGAATGATGTGTATAATGTTCAAGTGAAATAGTTGTGTTACGATCGAGTAGTAATAATGTGCCGTGATTGGATGAAATAATCTGTGACGATCTCCAAATACACTTTGGAATCGACACGAGTTGTTGTTTTGCGGGAATCGATAACTAAACTCGTAACTTTTGATCGTATACCCAACATTACTTGACCGAGTACAAGTGCCTACTCGACCGAGTAGACCTTATTCGATCTAGTTGAGGAGTTATAAGATCGAAAAAGTTGGAACTGCCAGCGAAAACTCGATTGAGTAGCTCCAACTCGATCGAGTAGAGGCCAATCGATCGAGTACCTTACTTATTCGATCGAGTAAGTGCTACAGTACACGGGTTTATACTAGATTCATATACCTTTCCCAATTTCTTTTCTTCTTTGTTATTTCATTCACAAAACCCTAACTTCTTCAATCTCTCTCTTTGCTCTCAAAATTTGGTGATTTTGTGCTTGATTCCTTGGTGTTCTTCTTGTTTAATTTGTCCTTCTCGCTTGTTAATCATTCAAGGTAAGAATGTTTATTCTTTTCTTTGTTCTTAATCAATTAAAAACCGTATAAAGTGTTGGATTTTTCTAATATTTCGATTTATATACATGTATTCTTGCTTATAATTGTTGTAACATGATATTGATGCTAGAAGTAGAAAAAAATCGAATCATATGGGGGTTTATATGGACCGAAATTTCTAGGGTTTGGGATTTAAATTGAAATTTTGTTTGTCTTTTGCATATGGAAGGGGGAAAATTGAGTAATGTATGTTATGGGTATCATGTTTAGTGTTGATTTTGATGGGTTTAACTCAGAATTTTGTCTTAAAACTCCGTCTTAAAAGTGCCCCAAACTGAAATTCGTCCCAATTCCTTTTGATGGTTACCTATTTGTGAAGCTATTTTCAAAGTTTAAAACCTTAAAATTTGTAGTTGATTTGTTAATTGATGTTATACTTTTCATAATTTTGATAGCTATAGAGACCGTCTGATGAGAATTTGAAAGTTGTATGCTTGAACCTTTTGGATTATTTGGTGAAAGTGTGTATATAGTCGTTCTTTCTTTTATAGCTATGCATGGAAGTTAATGTATATTCAAGTAAGTGTTCGTTTGTGTGCCTAAAATGTGTGTTTAAACAGATGCCGAGACCTGTAGTTGGTACCCGTCAAAGTAAGAGGGGGAGGGCTACTGAGCCTGAGGTTGGTGAGGGGAGTCAGGGACCCACGGTTAATTATGCTTTATTTTCCGTAGGTTTAGCATAGTTACTCTAAAAACTCTCTAAAATACTTAGTTTAGTTTATATTTATTGTTCTTCCTTCTAGATCTAAATATTGCTATTTTACGGTATTGCTCTAATCTTTCAATAATTATTATTTCAATTACTTGTTCATCTTTATTATTGTTCATCATGTTTTCCATTATTATTATTGTTGTTTCTTCCTTTAATATGCGTAGCTAAATCTTCTATCTAGGGTGAAGGGAAATCTAGGTTGTTAGAAGGGGATTAAACCAATGAATTGATAGTTAATATTGCTTATTTGTTGTTGTTCATGTTATTGTTCTTCATCTAGTAAATTAATTACTGGCCAGGGTTAATTGACTAGTATAGCGATTTGAGACTTTCACCGACTGGGTTAGAATCAATATAGGCCATAATAACCGAATAGAGATAATTTAATGATAGCGATTGCATGTTAAATTAGATATAAAGGAATATTGAATCGATCGATCGTATAACCTTAAACAACATAATTAGCTCTATCAATGAATTAAATCACACCCCGTATGACTACCTAGTGAACCCGAATCCCTAAACTCTTTAATACTATTGTTATTCACCTTTATTTTACATTGCTATTATTTGCTAGAAAACAAACAATCAAAACCCCATAAAACGATTACCTTTAAGACAAACTTAGATTTTAACAAACTAGATAAATTAGCTAGCCTCCCTGTGGATTCGACCCTGACTTACCACTAGCTATCTTGTTAGTATTAGTATAGGATTTATTTTGACTAAGGCTGTAACACCCCCATTTATTCAGGAGCCTTTAGCTAGACATTCCCAAATAAATAGGACTGTTATCATCTCGGTTTCCCGAGGTAGTGAATAACAAAGTACAACAATACCAAAGTACTTTAAATTAAAACTTAGCGATTACATGTTTATTACAAATTAACCAACTAAAACTTAATATAAATAATTACAACTCGCAGCGGAAATAATTAAAGTGATATAATTGTTCTATGTGATCTAGACTTCAACTACGGTCCAAGTCAAGCTCTCATCTTAATGCTCCCGAGTCAGCTAATCTTTAGTACCTGTCAAATCTGCTCCCCATTATGGTTCACCGCAGGTGTTCACGAATACACAGTCAACCGCGAGGTTGAGTAGGAATAAATACTAACAACAAAAACATACGATAAGCAATCCAATTTCCTTTTTACATTGCACAACCCCGTGACAACGTGCTTCATCATTTTACTTAGCACACCTCCCTTAACAACGTGCTCACATTACTTTGGTACCCCTCCCTTAACAACGTACCGCCAATACGTAATAGTACCCCTCCCTCACAACGTACATATTACCATCACTTCAGTGTACACACTCCCTCAACAACGTACAACTGACTGTCGCACAGCTTTTCACAATAATCACGTTCACAACCAACGATAACAATTCAAATCACCTCATCAATATTATTAACACAACTCAATATAATTCCCCCTTCCATCAGTTACGATATGATCAACCAACATATGCAATATAAATCTCCCTTCCAACAATTACGATTATATCAACCAACACAATTCACATATGATCAATTCACTTTAATATAAATCATCCAACAAACATTATCGAGTAAAAGTTGAGTAGGATTTATCCCTACCTCATAAGCAATTCCAATTACGTAGCTCAAGCAATCCAATAAATAAAGCAATCCGAACTCGATTATAAATCCTTCACAATCTGTTACCTAACAATTATAATAATATTTACAATTATTAATTATTTACTTTATTTAAATAGTTCTATTAATTATAAATTAATTAATTAATTACATAAGTTATAATCTCGTATAATTATAAATCCCGTTTAAATTATAATACGAAACCCGAGTTACCCGTCTTAAAACTAAACCCACCACCCAACATAATAGTCACACAACCGTGACAAACCTACACCATAAACACGTCCTCCTCTACATCCACACACACCCTACAAACGCCTCTATCGTGGCCACCCATACCTACTACCCAGTCCCGCACCAGTCACCGGCAGCAACACCACACACGACAGCCTAGACCTTGCCCTAGTAACCACCACACACGAACCCAACATACGAGCCCTAGCAACACAACCACGAACACATCAATTACCGAAAACACGACTTATACAAACTCCACGGTTAAACCATTGCCTACGACTACCACCACCACCACTAAAGGTCACCATCATCCTCCACCGTACCCAGCACCACTACCCCCCTTAACCACCGTCCAAACCGCCCCCACAACCTTCAACATTCACGCCCTAACTACCCCTCTAAACCCGACAGTAACAACACGACACCCTCACTCCCCTGTTCAGCGCATTCCGGCCACCACAACCACCAAGCATGCCCCTTTATCCACCCTAACACCTACCCAGATGCCGACAACCCCACCTGAACCCTAGCCACCCCAGGTTGGTCCCAAACGAGTCATGCCCAGGTAAGAACCCGTAACCCTTCCTCGACAACCACCGCACAACCACCACCTATGGCCACCCACGACCACCCATAACGGTCGACTCTTCCCCGTGGTACCAACCCTAACCTAGGTCAGGTCCATCTCAGTCGAAGTAGGGTCAAAACCGAGTCTTTTCTATTGTTTTAACCCAACAAACACCACCACAAACTCCGGTCAAACACCCCCTCCCAGCCGGTCAACGGCGATCCAACGTGGGTCCGGTCACCCCCTGGTGTTCCACGGCCAAGGTCACGGTCCCAGCTAGTCATATGGTGGTCTAGTTTACGAGATACATAAGTTACAAAGTCAATACATTAAATTGTGAGACGGTCTTACCTTTTATCGCTAATTGCCTCTTCCGTCTTTTAAATCTCCTTCCTCTTCTTTTATGAATTACTTTTCATGTTTGTTAAGTATTTATAGTCTAGGTTTAGGGAGTATATGAGGCCAATTAGGAAACTATTGTCTTTTCTAATTATTATTAGGAATTACCATATTATTATACTTATTATTTTATTTTTAAATCTCGTCTCATATCCCGACTACCACTCATACTAGGCCTAATATGATCAGCCCATATTTATTTACAACACACGGCCCAAGGCTTAGTTACTAGCTAAACTCAATTCCCGACTTGCTTACTTATTTTATTATTTAATTAACGTCTTTCTCACAACTATTATTAGAAATCTCATTAATTAATTATTTAAATTATATAAATTATTCTCATAAATTATTATTAAATTATGGGGTATTACAAAAGCAAATGACTGAAAATAACCTTGTCAGTTTTTATGTCACTTTGTTAATATTGGTAAAACCCTAATTTGGGTGATTTGGTTTTGAGTAGAAATCGGTTTATGATGTGTAGTTGTTGATTATTGTTGTAGGTGACGATGTGGTACTCTTGTACATTTGTGTGATTGGCTGCAGTTATAGCGGATTACGAAAAGGTAGGGTTTTCCATACTCAGTTGATTGAATAATTAATTTAAGATGTGGTGATTGCATTGTTGGCATGATCAATATTATTGTTGGAATTATTTATCTTGAAATTTGGCATATTGTATTGGTATTGTGAATTGGTTGCTTGGTGTATTTGTGTTTTGCGAGGTGCGCCCTCGGCTGAGTGGAGTCATCATCAGGAATGACTTCACGCCCTTGATTCGCCCCTTGTGGTTCCCGTCACAAGGGGGATGTGCACATTAATGGACATGGGTTATTCGCTCTACAATTTTGAGCGGGGCTTAGGTGGTAAGGTTGTGGTCCCCACTGGCGGAGTTGATTATCTGTTGTGACGGGTAATCTGGCAGGGCTACACATTTAGTGTGTAGCCAGTGGTTGGTGATTTGTTGGTGCTTGGAGGAATGTATTTGGATTGATTGGATGCGTATTGTTTATTTCTTATCTTGATTATTCAGTTGACTGGCCCTGTTTAAATGTTTTGAAAATTGTGGTGATCCATTTGGGGGATGGTGAACACTTGATTAGCAGGTATGCTTATGGATAGCTCGCGGGTCTCGGCTGGGATGGAGTCTTCACATAGTTTGATAGTTTGTCTTCCGTTGACAGTTGTTATAGCTTTGATATTTTGTTATGACAGTTGTACGTTTGGTTTTGGTTTATAAGTTGTACGCACTTTAAACAGTTGAACTTTAAAGTATGTTTCTTTATGGTCACTTTTTATATACTGTACCTCGGGCAACCAAGATGGTAGCATCTCCATATGTTAAGGTAGTCTTGGTAAGGCACTTTGGTGTATAGGGGTGTTACAATTCCGAGCATTATATGCTTTCGACATAACCTACACCAGATCCTGTACACACTTCTGAATTTCCACCTGAAATACCCCTGGAAATGAAACTCCTTTTGGTATTCTTACCTGATCATCAACAACAATCAATGTCGTCTTAAAGTGACTAAAACTGTAACATTAATACCCGCGAGACGGTTCCTTTCATTCAAGGGAACACCCGGTTTATAAAAAATACTCAAATAATTCAGGATCAGCTTCATCTAAAACATTCAAAGTTAGTTTCTTTTTTAGGTGCAAAAGAGATTCTAAATATCAATAGATGAATGGATACCTATTATCAGAGCATTTTGGTTCAACCATTTTAAAAAACTTGTAAGAACTTAACCTAAATTCAAGTTATGTGATCCATTAGTTTCAGTGAAGAAATTAACCTAATTGTTTCCTCATATAACCCTTTAGAGTTTGTAAGAGTCAATTTTTTAAGTTAACTAACCCCATTTATACTCTCTTTTGAGGAATTTTTAGAGTGAGTCGTCATTATTTTTTGATGATTTTTTAGGAATTAATTAAGAAGATAGAGGCTTAGTTACCTTGATCATGATTTAGGGCCGCGGATTAATACCCGATTTCTGCTTTAATTTGAGGCATTTTTGAGAATCTGGATATTGTTTTAGAAGGTTCAAAGATTTGAACTTGAGATAAAATTGTGGGTGAATTGAGGCGAATGTTTTTTTATTTTTATTTTTTAAATTCTGATATCGTAAACACGAGTTATGGCATGTCAAAGTTTTTCGGATCAAAATTTTGGGTATTTCATGCAAAATAACAAACCTCAAGCGCACCGTGTGCATTTTCCGAAAGAAAAATAGAGTGACCGATTGGTTTACCCGTGTTTATAGGTAAAAAATGACCCGTGTTCAGTATGAGTGAAAGACTGCGTGTGTTGGGGGGTTTGAAAGCCGATAAATTCAACTTACCTCTATCTTTCGAAAGAATGAGATATATTGGTTCTACATTAGAGGATCAAACTATTTCTATTACCTAATAAAAACAAAAAAATCAGCTTCCGGTCTACATCTTTAGGCCGTTAGAAACTTGGAACGCAAACGCAGTGGAAAACCAAACCCAAAAAACAAAGAAAACAAAAAAGAAAATGGGGTCACTAGATCCACCATCACAATCCGGCAAATCCCTTATTCACCACGACGGCGATAACAACCACCACCCAACCACCACCGCCGCCGTCATAAACATCCCGTCGCCGATAACAAACGGCATCGATGACGCCGGAAAAACATCTCCGGCGGAGAACGGCTCGTTAAAGCGAAGGCGAAGCGGCGGTGCGCTTCCATTAGAGGTCGGAACTCGCGTGTTATGTAAATGGAGAGACAACAAATATCATCCTGTTAAAGTCATTGAGCGTCGCAGAACTCCCTATGGTGGTCCCAATGATTACGAATACTATGTTCATTACACCGAATGTATGATTTTATTTCTCAATTTCTTTCTTTTCTGGTTTATTTAGGGTTTAAATTGCGGTTTGTGTTGATGATTACTGATAATTGTGTTTAATTTGATGTGATATGATGAATTTGAGTGTTTGATTGTGGTATCTTTGTTGTCGCATTAAATTAGGGTTTTATAGGAATTGAGCTATCTTTAGATAGTTTATAGTTTATTGTTTTGAATTTTTGCGTGATGGTAAATGTAGATTTGTGCTTGTTATACGGTTCCTTTAGTGCTTAGAGAGAAGACTCTGTTGGAAGTGAAGTGAGTTTTGGGAAGTAGCTTCTCCTTCCAATCTTTTCTCCAACCTTCTCCTCTAATAGAACAACTAAATAGAATATATTTTCCTTAATTGTTTATAAGTTTGTGAGAGGATTAGGTTGGAGAAGGTAGAAAAAAGTCGGTAGCAGTTGATAGAGAAACACCGGTTGTCGTTAATACTAGAATTAACTATCAAATTAACAATTTATAAAACCAAACTCAACATCTACACTATGCAATTAAGAATAGTAGTATAGCATAAGTAAGGGTCGAACCCAAGAGAAGGTCTAATAACTAAAACTTGAATTGTAAACTACTGAGATACTAATGACGATTTAAACTCAACAATTAGAACTAATCACAAACAATGGATATTAACAATGTTCAACTTATAGGAAACATAGATGGAAAAGACATTTGGTTGGAAACAAACATGAAAAAGAGTAAAATTGGAGATTTTCCTATTGAGACAGTTCAACAAACAACTAGTATGCAAGATTCAATAAGATGGAGATACTTGGCTCAACAACTACTTCCTAAGCACAAAGATCCTCTCTTTTCTTCCCTCAACAATTACTCAACAATTTTTGTAAGATGGTGATTACTTGCTCCTAAGCTAGAGTAGTTAATCCTAATTATATGGTCACCCAATTGAAAACCACAACAAGGCTCACACACAAGAGCACTAAGATCAATTCCAAACAAAAGAAGTCAAGATTAATCCTTTAGGAAGCTTAATCCAACTATCCCAAAGATTAACATGCAAATTCCACTCACAAAGATACAAACCTTAATCCAAATTCATAAAGATGCAAGCTTGCTACAAGGATTGCAATAGTAAGATGATTAACATGCAAGGTTAATTACTCCTAACACAATAACATCCAACATAAACAATAAATTCAAGGAAGATGCAATAATTATTGAGGAAAGATTAGAAGAGTCTTACAAAGCTTAGGAAAGTAGTGTCTACCCAATTACACCAAGCAAAAGGTCTAGCCTTCCATAACCATAGATGAATCCAAGGTTAATGGAAAGATTGACATCAAAATCAAACCAAAGATTACAATCTCCAAAATACTAAGTTTTTCCTTCATGCAAGTTTTTGAGATTATTCAATAATGAGGGGATGGTCTAGGTCTTCAAACCATGAACTATATATATGGCTGCAGTCCCTTATAGGTTAAACATGCTTTGGGCTTTCACGGAATGGCTTAAGACGGATTATCAACACTCAAAGGCCGAGGAGAATGCAGGCTGCGTCACCCAACGCAGGCCTACGTCAAACGGCGCAGGCTGCGTCCAGGGCTGATCTCCGCTCCAAATTTGCTTCTTTCTTTTAACGCTCCTTTCACCATTTGGCCTCCATGCTCTTTCACCAAGGGATGACAACTCTATTGCTAGCTCGTGGAGAGTCCGTCTTCACTTGATTGCTTTCTTTAGGGGTGTGGTTAGAGGCACTTGCTCGGGATTTCGAGCTCTCTTTCAAAATCATGCTCCAACCATGCATTAAAACACGTTAATCATAACAACCAATGGGACGGGAAGACTAGTTCAATACTCCGACAAAAGACCCTTAAATTAAACCAAACTAGGCCTAAGAAGGCCTTATTGACTCGACACTTTTGACTCCATCAGGAGTATTCCTTTATTAATTATATACAAATGTGTAATAAACACGTGTCGGTTTGATTGAGAAGTGATCGATAGGGAATCAGGAAGGAATTGGGGAATGTGACGATGTTCATGCTGGAGAATTGTGCCAAGTTAGGAGACTTAGTGTAACATTTCTATGTTATGAAGTTTCTGACAAATAGACTGTATTTTGGAACATAGTTAGGTTCTTTAGAAGATCTTGGCCGCTGATTTGCTCACGCAAGAAGTTGCATCTTTGGGGCCTAAAAAGACTATTGTTCTTTGATGATGGAATTTTAATGTTATCTCTCCTGGTCGAGTGTGACCCATTGCCTTGATAGAATATTAGGACGGGAGGGAATGGAGGGAGGTGGAAGGAAGGGAGAATGGTTCAATAGTGTTCTCTTTCAATGTTAATGTTAACAGTGTTGTAAGGATATTGATTTTGATGTGCTTGGAGAAAAGAACATAAGGCCCTCTCCATTTTTTTCCAATCCAACTTGGTAAACTAACAAGAGAAGTTAGAAGGATTTTTTAGTTGTCTTCCAATCGCTTCCATTTCCCTTTTTTTTTGTTTTTTTTTTTTTCATTTCATTCTCAACCTAATTTGCTAAAAGCAAGGGAAATTACTCCCCTACTTTTCCTTTTGATATCAGAATCCCTCCATTCAAACAAGGGGTTATTATTTATTTGGGACGTTTTTTTGGGGTTCTTTGGAAGACCCCCTGATTGCTGATTTACTTCTCTCGACGATAGTATCTTTGATGCCTTAATGCACTGCATACTATCTGTGTGGTGAGTTCTTGGGTGAAGCATTGATGATTCTGTTTGCCTGTTGGGTAATGAATGATTCTGTTAGTGTTTCCGGTAAATGTTAAACGTAAAGGACTTCTGCTTACTCTAGTTTTCGCTTGAGTGCTTCTGGAGAACTGTTTATTACGGTTAAGAAATACTTTGGTTGTCGATTAATTGATGTGTTGTTTTTGTTTCAGTTAATAGAAGGCTTGATGAGTGGATTAAACTTGACCAACTTGATCTGGATTCAGTGGAGACTGTTGTTGACGAGAAAGTGGAAGATAAGGTGTGTCTATTTGATCCTTTTCTTCACGGGCTTAAGAATGGTTTGGCTATGTTGCTCGGACTCGGTTAGAAGTATCCGACACGGGTTCGTGTCCAAAGTGTCGGATCGTCTATATTATGGAAAAAATTCACGGTTTTGGTCTAAAATAGTGACCCATGTCCGAGTGTCGAGTGTTTGACACGGGTACGCGAGGTAATCTTGAAGAGTCCGAGCAACATAGTGGTTTGGAGTACTTTTCAATTACTGTCGTATATTGTGGCTTCTCATGTAGGAAATGACCTATATGCTGGCTGTGTAGTACCATGATAATTTCCTCCCTCAGCGCCTCCTCCCCTGGCATTTTGCGCACCTTTTCTTAACTTTCCTTGTTTTTTTTGCTTTTCTTTTGTTGAAGGGTTTCTTTTTGCACTACCTGTCTTTCCGTCGATGAGGTTTTTTGGTCTTGTTGGCTTTATTCCTTATACAGTTTCTGGTCCGTCATTTGTCATAGGTAACTAGCTTGAAGATGACACGCCATCAGAAACGGAAGATTGACGAGATCCATGTAGAGGTATGTTGCATTGTGCTCTAGAACTCGTGTATGTTTGTGTTAGTTACCCATTATTTTATTGATTGATTGTATAATAACCGAATAATAATAGGAAAACAAAATAAGCATGCAGCAGTTATGCTAGATTAGTAGGATGCCATTGTTGGCTCTGCAGGGTCACTCGGCACAACAATTGAACCAAACTGTTAGGATGGACTATTTTCACCTTTTCTCTTTGTGAGAGTATAATTATTATTCTCCTCTGATAGGAGGTTGCTGCTCAAGGTTGTGAATCTATGATGTAGATATACGTCATGATATTGGACTCATAAAATCTTTTGTAAGAAAATGAACTAGGTGTACTATTTCTCAATGCTACCTATGTGGCTAATTGGCTGTGTACATAGTTTTAATTTAATAGATCTGTCATCTATTGGACTCATTCTTTCACGGAGCTGTTTTTTCCGAGTACATTCGTATGTTATGACAAATTTAAGACACTGCCCTATATAAGGTAGAAGTGAGGATGAGAATTGACGTGTCATCATCAGTGATTATTGGAATAATGAACCCAATCTTCTCTCCCAGAGGGCTAACCGGCTAAGGTGACTTGTCTATTGGGTTTGTCTGTCTCAGCTATGATTTTTATTGAATTTGTAGGGCCACGAGGAGCTGGATGCTGCAAGTTTACGTGAACATGAGGAGTTCACCAAAGTGAAAAACATAGCAACTATTGAGCTTGGTAGATATGAGATTGAGACGTGGTACTTCTCTCCCTTTCCACCAGAGTACAACGATTGTGTGAAGCTGTTCTTCTGTGAATTTTGCCTCAATTTCATGAAACATAAAGAACAATTACAGAGGCATATGGTAAGCTGTCTCTCAGCACTTTGCAGTTTTGTGAGCAGTTAATTTATACTTAGAAAGTTGTTCTTTATAAGCTTAATGTAGGAAAGATGTTGTGGAACTTGTTGAAGCTTTTCACATTTAAATGCTTCGAGCCCTCTTCCTCTTCATGGCTTAGCAGTTTCTCATCTGTTCTGTTCTGGTTTTACTTGCTAGTTTCATTCTGACGTTCATTGCGTCCTCATAGCTTTTGCCAGCCGAGTTTGCATATAGTCATCATGTAGTAAAGCCTTTAATAAGCATTACTCTTGCCTCACAGGTCCACATATTTAAGGCTTGAGTCTTGACAATGCATAACGTAATAAATACTGTTTGATTTGAACTTCACATCGTGCCTTTCTGTTTCTCATCTTGACAATGGACTTGTGATTTGAATAACTTGTATTTACTTGATATCCAGAAAAAGTGCGATCTTAAACATCCTCCTGGCGATGAGATCTATCGAAGTGGGACATTGTCTATGTTTGAGGTATTGCCTTCACTTTTCGAAACTTCTGGATGTTTGAGACATTTTCTTTCTGTCTATTGCATTTTATGACAAACAGTCTTTGTATACGACTATACGTTTACTTTTGGTTAGACTAGTAAGATAAGATTTGAGTGTGTATAAATTCTGGTGTCTGTTATACTAAGTCTTTTCCAATGCTTTTGAACAGGTTGATGGCAAAAAGAACAAAGTTTACGGGCAGAATCTTTGTTATTTGGCAAAGCTATTCCTTGATCACAAGACACTCTATTATGATGTTGACCTATTCCTGTTCTACGTTCTTTGTGAGTGTGATGATCGAGGGTGTCATATGGTTGGCTATTTTTCCAAGGTTAGTTTAGCCAACTTTGTTATCTTCAATCTGCCATCGTGTTTACTTCATGTGCATAGTGTCAAGTTTGTTTCTTTTTGATTTTTTCAATATGATGAGTTTTGTTGTGAGTTTGCTTTGTCTCGGAAAGACTCCGGTATTGCCAGTATGCCAGTGTCAGACTTTGCTGCAAAATAAATGTCATAATGGTTGTTTAGTTTGATATAAGAATTGGATTTGTAAATTGCTATGAAATCTCAATTCACATGATTACTTGATCCCAATACATGTGAAATGAAAAAAACTTGTTTGCTTTATCATGTAGTAGTTCATTTCATGTGACTTTTCAATCATCACGGGGAGTACATAAAGTCAATTCCTCTATTTTTTAGGAATTGAGAATTCACGTGGATTGACAATTCTCCAAATTTTACCCCAAAAAGGCAATTAAACAACCTTAATTTTCGTCCACGAGAATTTCCAACTCCAGTGTTTTTTCAAGGCAAACGAAAAACCACATTATTGTCCAAGATATACCGTGATGTTTAGTTGAACACAAAACAGTGTCACACATTGTCCTGTTGTTGTTCCTTTAATCTTTTATTATTTTATTATTATTATTATTATTTTTTTATAGTTCCTCTTTCCTTCATTTCTCTTTGGGATGGAATCATTGAATGTTATGGCAGTAGTATGTTTTAACTCCAGTTAATCATTTCTGAGCATGTCACTTTATCTATGCAGGAAAAACACTCAGAGGAATCCTATAATTTGGCGTGTATCCTCACGCTTCCTCCATATCAGAGAAAAGGCTATGGGAAATTCCTCATTGCATTTTGTAAGCTCTCTGTATTCAATAAATTATCAGCGACCATGTAGAAATTAAGTTGTGGGTATATTTGTGGTCATACTATACTTTTACTAATACGGAGTATAATTTAATAACGTGAGCTTTGTTGTTGTTCAAATCACATGTTTTATAACAGCTTATGAACTCTCTAAGAAAGAAGGTAAAGTTGGCACACCCGAAAGACCACTTTCAGATCTGGGGTTGCTGAGCTATAGGGGATACTGGACCCGAGTTCTCCTGGATATCTTGAAGAAACACAAGGGAAACATTTCTATTAAGGTACGTACGCATTCTATGTCAAGTGAAAAATTCCATATCCATCCAAGCTCAAAGGGATGAAACTAGGATCTAATTTGGCCTATGGGCTAAATATTTTGTGTGTCTATAATCATACACCTTTACTGCGACCGGATTTTAATTTTTTATAATAAGAAAATATCTAAGATAAAATTTTGGGCTTAAACTTTCATAAATCTATTCATATCGATTAAAATCTACATATATACTCCATAATAGTAACAGTTTAGTCTTCTGCAAAAATGGTTCTCTCACATATACGAATTGAGAGACATACCATTACTGAGGTCTGAGGATTGGATACAATATATTAATGGGTAATCAGTTGGTAGATGGAGCGGCCTCACTGAAGCACGACCTATTTGAGGATTTGTGTATATTTTAGTTTCTATTTCATATCTACTACTCATATTGATGTGGAAGAATTTGCGAATTGATTCAGGCCTGTGGTCATGGTCCTTGTAGGCCATACTGTAGCTCTGCTCCTGATTGCTCGCAACTTATACTTCATGATTGTTTGTGCAAGCTAATCTATACAATTATTCGTATCATATTTTTGGAGAACATGCCGTGTTTGGTTGTGATGAATGTGGAATCTCTTAATGCAGGAGCTCAGTGACATGACCGCCATCAAAGCAGAAGATATTCTCCAAACCCTGCAAAGTCTAGAGTTGATACAGTATCGCAAAGGGCAGCATGTCATATGTGCAGATCCCAAGGTGTTGGACCGTCATCTCAAAGCTGCTGGTCGCGGTGGATTGGAGGTTGATGTCGCGAAACTTATTTGGACTCCATACAAAGAACAAGGCTGATTGGTTCTACTTTTGTTTGACATTCCATAGAATTATAGTTTTCTAAGATTTCATCTCATGTAAATTATATGCTGAAGGTGTAGTAAGAAAATCTGAACATTCTAATCAGTATTTTTGTAACCGTGTTCGTGTTAGAAAATGTATGTAACTACTAAAAAGTAATCCCTAAATAGCATAAAAGGAACTCTGATTTGAGACTGTATGCTGGTACAAAATCCAGATTCCAATCATTCTCGATTCTTACTTCCAACATACTGTACAATTTAGACGCTCTTCACTGAGCTCTTTATATGGCAAATTTTGTTCGAATGAAACAATCTGTTTATGTCAACTATCTTGGCTGGTTAAGTTAGCGAGGCGTGTTGAATCGCATAAGTTTTGACTTGATTCAATTGAAATGAAAATATAATAAGCCGGAAGAACTATGACATGATCAAAGAACACGCCTTGAGTGACCGAGACAAGTCAATAATCATAAGAAGAGTTACCATCTGGGTTTTGTCTTGGTGCTTAAACTGAGCTATTAAGATGACTTTAGCCCTTGGCCCGACTCTCACGTCCCCCTATCGCTTTGAAAATGTTTAATCTTTCAAGTGATGGAATAGAGACACTTATTCAAGGTTACATTCCAATCCCTTTCAAACAAACAATACCAAAGTGGACTTAACTCTTAACCAATCCTTTGAAATGACATGCTAATCAATAGGCCGAAGTGTGAACATCCCCTCTATTATGCTGCATTTAGATCATGCTCATAAACTAGACCTGGCCGGTGAATATCCCTAGCTGCATTTATATAACTTTTTCACATAAATAAATAAATAAACAAAATAATAGACAAATCAAAATCTCCCCCTACTCTTGTGTACAATAATTAGAGACATCATCGAAGATGCTAGTGGTTAAGACGCAGATATCCTGGACAATAGGTTTTGGGTTCGATTTCCTCTCTTCTATATTGTAATGCGATTAAGTACGCGCATTGTTAGACAAAAAAAACATAAAATAAAATAATTAGAGACATCAAATATGCAAATTTTGGTAAGAAAGATCTTGAAACAGAGGAATCCACCGAATATTTTTCGTAAATAAAAAAAAATTCATGTCATTTACAAATTACAAGCTCTTTTATGCTTCTTGGAATCTCGAATAAATATTCTTTTTATTGTGAATCATATATTTATAGCTCCTAATAATCTTATACAGTATTTGCTGTAACTGGACTAATAATATTTTGATGGATAACTTGAACCCGCAAACTCTGTAACGGAGCTCCACCTGATCTTCTCTTCCATAATGTACCCATTTTATCTCCTTCATTATTCCCTTGTTCTTTTTGCAATGCTTTCTTCACCACTGGCAATGGAGGATCCATTTCAACCAAATTTACTAAACTACCCTTATCATTATTATTTTCTTCACTCTTTTTCTTACAACTTTTTTCCTCATTTCCCTTGGACTTGCATACAATAATATTTCCAGCATTTTTTCTTCCAATTTTGCCCTTTCGTGACCCCGCTGTGGCGGTTTTAGTGACCGGGATGACGGAGGTAGGGCTTTTGGTTGAGAAGAATCTCTTGAGTTTGTAATATTTGATAATATTATTGCTTGTGTAGTTGTTTGGTTCATGACATTTTATAATATGATGATGTGTATTAACACTAATACTATTATTACTACTATTACTACTACTACTAGTAGTGGTGGAGCTAGTAAAACTAATTATATTAGGAAATCCTACCACTTTATTGTTCTTTTTTACTTGTCCCATACACCCTACTTTCGGGGACGATGGGTCGTCGGAGACGGTGGAGGAGGTGGTAGAGGAGGAGGAAGCGCATCGCCGGTGAGAAGCCTTAACTTGCTTGGATGATGATGATGAGCATAACATTGGTAGAAATGTAAAGTTCTTATGAGTATCACCAGATGACGCTATTTTCTGCTGCTGTTGTTGTTGATATTGGTGATTAGGTTTACTCATCATCATACTATGGCCTTTCAATTTTACAAAGATAACAAAGTTATGCTCTATTTATATTATTAGTAAGTAATCAAGTAGTTTTATTTTTATAAATGAAGAAATATTGAATATATAATAAGAAATTGTCAAAGTAAGACTAATTCTCTCAAGTTTATAGGAGACTAGCTAGGGAGATAAGGATGGGATGAGAATGATTAATAATGAAATGTGGATGAAATTGTCAAAGTTTTTGTTGGGGAGGAAGAAGATGATGTATATAGGAATAGGGGAGGGATTAAGATGAGGTTTGTGTCGTGTGTGTAATAAAGAGAAATCGCGTTTATTTTAGATGAGAAATGAGAAAGGAGTTGAGTATGTAGGGTCAATTACAATTGGTCTCCCTTGTGACGGGTTACCATTTGTGACGGATATTTTGTGAGATAAAATGGTAATAAAATGGGTTAGTGGAGAAAGGGGACCACATAAATAGTGTTGCAGAGAGAGAAAAAGTGGGTACATTGTGAGGTAAAATGGTATCCGTCTTCAGCTTGTGACGGATATGTCATATCTTCAATGAGAATTTGTGGGTCAATTAATGGAGACAAATAAACCATTTTAATAAAGTCTTGACTTTGAAAATATTAATAATATCACAAGTGTTTAAGAGTTAAGACTCATAACGGCCACTGTCAAATTGCTACTAAGTTATTCGTCTGACCTCGTTCGTTTTTTAAATTTTTAAGCCTATACGTGTAATAATTATATCAGATTATTGGTAGTCTTGAGAACAACTTTGTTAAATTTTAAAACAAGACTCACTCAAGACTTAGGTAGCACTAAAACGGATACAAATTTGGACACGACACGGACACGTGACATGACATTCCATGAAATTTAGGACACAAAACACGTTATTTAAATTTAATAAAATATATATCTTGTAATTTTAAACGTTCAATTTTATTTTTATAAAAGTATTTGATATTAAATTTAAATAAGTGAATGTAAAATTTGCCCTTAATTATAACTCATTTTCATTTACCATCCAAACGCATTTTCTAATCAATCTTTTTTGATAGCTCATTTCTCGTTTAAAAAACATCATTCACCCCAAATAATGTCTAAATGTCATGGACACGCGTCGGACACGTGCCTGAATAAATGTAGAAAGTTAGACACGACTTTATAGATGTCCGACACGTTTCGGCGTGTGTCCGAGAAGTGTCGGTGTCGGACACGGAACGGCTGATTAGGAGAAGTGTCCATGCTACCTAGCTCAAGACTACCAATAATTTACCAAAATTTTAACAAGGTCTTAAGTTGAATCTTGGAAATATTTTAAGACTCAATTTAAAGTATTTGAGTGAGTCTTGACCCCATTTTCAAAGGAAATTCGTAGATTTCAAATGTCATTTCTTTTTGTTCTTTTTTCTGTTTTTAATTAAAAAAAAAAAAGTAAAATGAAAAAGTAAAGTCTAAGGTGAGTCTAACTGATATGGTATGGAATCTGAGGTGGGTTTAAGCTGAGTCTAAACAATAAAACATAATAAAAGTTAATGGAAAGCTGATGTGACAAGTTTTTTTGTTGAGTCTTATTACCAATAATCATACCCTTAAAATTCATCAAGGAGAGCTTTACTCTCCTAGTGATCCTACACAGTTCAAACTCGGACTAAACCAGATGGTACACACCAAAAACAGAGTAATATATGATCGGTACAATTGGTCGTCATACTAAAGATACAAAATTATCTTGAGTGAGACGGTCTCTTTCACTTTAAGAGACCATTTAGAAGTGGTCCGGATTCTCTCCATTACCTCAAAAGAAATGGACCTTCATTTTCTTTTAAACGGTACAGATCAAATCTTGTGATGATCCGATGGTTGTAATCGTTTCATAAAAATAATGGTTTAATGAATGAATACAGAAAATATATTAAAATATGTGTTTATTAGAGAAGAAATAGAGAGAAAGAAATGGAGAGGATTTAAATTGATTTAGAAGTACCTCTTCATGTGTTTTTTTGTTGATCGTGATCCAAATAATTTTTCAGTGTCGTACCTATTTTCATGATAAGAATATACGGCCATTTCATCTTTAATCGTAATTCATACCTGTTATTATGCATTAGTACGTTACCATTTAATATCAAATTGTAAAATGATCGCATTAAAATTTCAAATAATGTAATATACATAAAAGCTTTAAATGAACAAAATATTAAGAAAATATTTATCAATCTCTCTTAATTTAGATTTTAGAAAACCAAACCAGCAAAAATTGCCCTAAAACAGAGAAAAAAGGTGGAATTTAGTTTTGTGGTCCTAGTCATTGTATACTTTAGTGTTCTACTGTCAGTGCTAACAATTTTTTCCTCGTTGTCGAAGCACGTTAATTGTACACATGGCCCTGCAATATGATGAAAAAATAAATTATACAAATTTCAGTCGAATTCAGTCCAAAAAAATGCAGCATCAAAATTATTCAAAGTTAATGGAGGATTGAAATATTGAAATGGGATCCCAATCATAATCATAACAGCGTAACGTTAAATGTGCTTTATTTCAATCTAACATGCGTCATCATGCAATACCAAAATCCAATGTTTGAATAACTCTTTAACATATTTGCATCATCAGTTTATGGGTTTTGTAGGCAATTTTTTTTTTACAAGAAATTAATTATTGATCTGGGACGTTTTATTAGAAATCTCAAATATTTGAATATTGCAGGACAATCATGTTGTATGATGAAATTTTCGGAGATTTATATTAGTTTAAAAATCACCCAGTCAAATGAAGATTTGTTGAGTTTATGGATTCAAGTACCTAAGAGGGGGAGGGGGTGAATTAGGTACTCTTTTAAAAAAATTTAACTTCAACTTTATTGGATTAAAGTAAGTTAAGAGAACAAAAGAGATTAGAGGATACTTTGAATAATATTGAAAGATTGAACAAGTATCGCGATGAATGTTTTTGAAGTATGAAAGAATAATCGTTCGATTGTATCTATTTGTCTCGGTTTGTGGAATATGATGATGACCAAATGCGACGTGATTATGATGACTGAATACATTTGAAGGTTTAAGCAAAGCAAAACAAACAATATAAAAAAGAGCGGAAATAGAAAGGAAAGATGAACACACGAGATTTTGAATTGGTTCGGCAAATACTCAAGTGCCTACGTCAATCTCCTTTTTATTACTTTCCTTTAGTGATCTACTCCGACAACTAAAAGACCCTTGTAATAAAAGACACCAACCTACTCCGGTTGTAAAGCTAGTACAAGAACTACTCCGTTCTTATGACAAGCTAACTCGCAATCTACTCCGATTGCCAAGAGTTAAAGGACTACTCCGTCCTAGAACTCAACAACTCACAACCTACTCCGGTTGTCAAGAGTTAAAGACTACTCCGTCCTAAACTCTACTAACACACTTAGAATGTTATAGGATCAAGTTTCCACTAACATATTCTTAGCAAAGAATAGAGATGGACAACTTTTACAAGATCAACAATTCTTAAGCAAGAGAGTTTAGTATTATAAAGCAACAGTAGCCACGACTGTAACAACTTGAAGACACTTGAAGACTTTTAAAGATTTTTGCAAATACAACACGATTTTTAGCTTTAAAAATAATTTGCAAAGATGGAAGAATTATTTCAGAAAAGTCTTGGGGATTTATGAAGGTGAGGCACGGTTTATATAGAGGAGGTGAGTGAAGGGGTTGCTAGGGTTTTGAAGGGTCAAAGACCTCACATGTGAAGGGCAATAGCAACCACCCAAAACTTGCACCAAAAAGGCCTCTTTTGCAAAGGTAAGAATAGAGAAAGATGGTTTGAAATATATCCTTAAAAGCTCTTGCAAATTCAGAAAACAAAGAGAGAAAAGACAAGTCACATGATGACAAGTTGACACTAAAATGGCAAAAAGCATTCTTTGTTTTCTTAAAGAACCAAAGGGTTGAATTTGCATAAAGAGGAAATATTTTGAAATAATAATTCAAACCACTCTTTATTGAATACCACCTCCTTAATAAAAATCTGATTTTTATCTTTGAAAAATATGAGTCACGTGAAAGCATTTGAAAGATAAAAAGAGAGCTTCAAGTTTTTACGAGTTGTGGCAACAATCCACTCAGCTGTTTACTTGTTAAAGCAACAGTCGTCTGGACCGTTTCTATTACTCTAATATACTCTACTTTCTCACTTGTACATTAGATGACACTTGACTAAATACAATGGGATTAATAACAACTTCAACACTTCTTAATCCAAGCTTGATTACATCATTAATCCTGAAAAGGTAAACTAAGATAACACAAATCAAATGGGCATGTTATCATCAACATAAGGAACCCAACAAATTCCCCCTTTGATGATGACAAGCCCTAAACGAATGTATAAGCAATGTAAACACCTTGATTCAAGATTTTAAGCAAGCAAGATCAAATGAGAGAAGGGACAATCTTACCTTACCTAAGGCAAGAGCTAGAATCAAACTACCATGACAATTTTACATTGCCCCAAAACAAGATTCAAGACTAAGAAGGTTAGACAAGACATTAGTTAATCAATATGCAAAGAGATTAAGAGCATGAGTTTACCTTTTCCCCCTCTTGACATCATCAAATGGATAGGGATGTCAAAAGCATTAGAGTGCAGATATTTCACAAGAAAACACAAAAAGACACATGTAATCGTGACAAGGTCAACATAAACAAGGATTAAACATAAGTTAATCAAAGTTCACCATCGCTAAATAAAGTTTAGCATACACCACCAAGCATTAAAATAACAAGTAAAGAAAAATAGTCTTAGAAGGGCACAAACAAGGTGGGACAAAAGGTGTAAGGCAAAAGACAAGTTTGATTATGGGGAAATTCAGGGTGCGGAACTTTGGTCATCGTTTTTGAGGATAATGAAGAAGATAGCAAAATGGTTGAGGTTTGACAATGAAGGTCTGAGTCACAGTCATCTCTACTGTTGCATTGGACTGTGTATATTGAAACCACCAAGGTATGCACCGATGTAAGTTCTCAACATGTGATGAAGGAACATCAACTTCTTGTATTTTGCTTTCATATCATGAAATTTTTGACAAATTTGATTTTGACCTCTGAGCGTAGCAACAATTGCATACACTGTTGCTTTCCTTTCTACTTTGACCTTTGAGCATAGCAACAGTCGCATACACTGTGACTTCCTTTCAATTTCTTCCAAAATTTTTGCTTTACTTCTTTTCGCAAGACCGTCGCTGTAACACCCCCATACTCCGAGTGCCTTACCAGGACCACTCAGGTATGAAGACATCACCATCTCGGTTGCCCGAGGTATGATAATCAAATAGACAAAACGGAAACAATATTTATTATAAATAGTTTAATGATTACATTACAAAACCAATTTGTAAGCAAAATACAATTGTTCTCAAACTATAAACCAAATCGAAAGGAACTGTCCTAACGAACACGGCGGAAGACTAAAGACTCGACATGTGATGACTCCATCCCCGACTAGATCCCACGCGTATCCAAGATATACACCAAGCTAAATCGCTCACCACCCCCGAATGGATCACCACAGTTTTTAAAACATTTAAACGGGGTCAGTACTAATCACACAATTCAATATATCAACAATAAGACAAACAGACAGCTTAACCATCACACACACACACACAACCACACCAATCCAACAATCTCAATCACCGATCGTCCACTTTGGACGACCACCGCCGGTGGGGGACCGCAGCCGTTCCCACCTAAGCCCCGCTCATCATACGAGCGATAACCCTGTCCCATTAATGTGCACATCCCCTTTCGTGGCGGGTTCCACGAAGGGCGAAACTAGGGCGTGAGATCACTCCCGCAAGTGACCCCACTCAGCCGAGAACGCATCTCGAGAACCATCACAAACACAACCACAATCACAATCACAATTACAATTACAATCATCATATCAATCAACTAACTACAGCACATCACCAATATCCCATTATGGGACTAAATGCGAGTAGGAAATCCTACCGGATAGCACAACACGCAGACGGTATCTACAATTTGTCTCAAAACGCCTCTTCTATGAACTCTCCTCCTACCATACAACACATAGATACTACTATTCAATTACTATTCATAAAAACCCCCAATTCCTAAATTAGGGTTTCACTAATCTTAACAAAACATTATATAAATTACATTAAAAGCTTACCCTCGACGCAAGGAATCCAACGACACAAACTACGATGCAAACCGACCGTCGAACTCCGGAATTGTCAAGAACGCGATTAGGAAGAAGACAAGTTGCTTTCTCTCTTAAACGGGTTTTAGGTTTTGTAAAAAGTGATTTAGAACAAAGACGAATTGGTTTAAATACCTTAATCGCGTAATTAACAAAACCCGAGAAAACTCCCCCTCAAAACCAGGACACTCGATCGAGTACCCAAGGTACTCGATCGAGTACCCCTACTCGATCGAGTACCCCTACCTACTCGATCGAGTACCCAACAGTCGAAACTATTTTATTTCGCAACTTGCCCTTACTCGACAGAGTAAGGGCTACTCGATAGAGTACCCCAAGACTTATAAATACGGAGTATTACAGTCTTCCCTCCTTAAAAGGAACTTCGTCCCCGAAGTTCAACCCATACATAAAAACAACCATACTAACTCGACCAAGACACAACAACTTAGCTAAGGACTCGAGAACTCGACCGAACATAGAACATGAACTCTTAACCCCCATTCTACCAACTATGTTTGCTTCCACAACATGACTCACTATATCGTATCTACCACATATATATCTCTCACGACACCAACTCCACACATAATCAACTACCATCCTCTAATGCTGCTAGCTCCATAATATCATCAACTATCAACATCAACTATCAAACCCAATTCCAAGACACTCATAGACCTCAAACGGAATGTTACATTCCACCACCCTTAAAAGGAACTTCGTCCTCGAAGTTTACTCACACTCATAACATCATCCTCCAACTGTCAACCTTATATAAAATATTCTCACACTCTGAAGCATCACACTACTACAAGCACGGCCATGGCCTTTTATAAGTATTGTCCACAAAACAAATCCCTCCTTTACGCTACGCTAACACTCTACTTCCAATTATATTACCGCATGCACCACCATGAAACTCTCTTTTATTGCATCCTACTCCTCTTAAGACAAATGTTACGTCCTCGTAACTCGCTAATACTAAACCCTTAGCTATATTTTCTCATTATCCTCATCACCACCCTATGTCAAAGATAACTGCCTATAACCTCATTTCCATAATCACTCCTATTTCTCAAGGCTCTCTTACTTCAACAGTTCTCATACTTCAAATCAATCGCACACCCCTAACCTATACCATAAGGCTCGTAGCAAAATCACCATACTAACTCTCCATTATCACCGCAAACCAGCATACCTCGCTATGTAAAGCACTTATCTTCCAGAAGCATAACTCCCGATCCACACTCGTTACTTATACTCACACTAGATCCTCAAGTTCTTTCCTTCATTACCGCAAAACTCATACATAACTTAATATGACACTAATTCCCCCAACACCCTACACTCACTGTCCCAACAAAAGATTATGAACTACCTGCCGCTTTCAGATCATTACAACACATGTTCCACGAATCATTTTCCATTACCATGTCTACTAAAGCCTTATCTAGAACAAGATCAAAATTACTGTAACAACCTCTCACCACCGTGTCCCATCAATAGAACATCACTATACCATGACAACAACGAAAACATATTCAACTCTATTTCATATCATACTCTACCTTATTCTTAACTTAACCTGGTAAAAAAAAACATCAATAAACAAGACAACTGTCTATCTACACAAACTGAAACTCGCAGGGAACAATATCAAACAAAACAACATCTATGTATAACTGGTATGCACTTTCGAAACTCGAATCATAATCATCCTGCCTACTCCACCACAACCGGTGACGGCATCACAACACCGCCACCAACAGCCACACCGCAGTGCGAAAATACCCGCATCACAACACTAAATATCGTGCCCGGATCACCACCCGAGGCACCACAACCACATCGATAGTCATCACGATTTGCATACGATTCCATAAATACCGACTCGGAAATAACCTTTCGGACAAGGAAACTTACTCCAATCCACTTTACTCTATCACAACGCAACATATTATATGAAATAACAGATAAGCATCTCATGAACATCATCTCTACCATTTCACGGAATACACGTGTGTTATTAATACACATAAAATTATAACTAGCCATGTCAAATTAATCAAATTATTACCTTTTTGGATATCATTCAATTAAACTACCGTGTCCCACATATATATATTACAGAACATTCATAAAATAGCTTTATAATTATCACACCGTACCACTTCTTGTGAGGTCAGAACCTCACACAAACATTTACACATATCATAGACCCGTAATCACAACCAACTAGTCAATCCCGACCACGTAAGTTACCACTCAACAAAGGTTACTCGTCTGTCCGAGCTTAACTCGCATGCCCCTCATCACATTCTTCCATTCGCATCACCAAGACCTTCGCCATACATAACCATACAGCTAACACTCATTATGAGAAACCACCTCCTAAGACTATGTCTTATACTTCCTGACAACCATACTTTTATCAATTCGGTCTTTACAAAATCGACCTCTTTAGAATTGCCACTTTTCTAATATACACTTACCCCTAACCACTAGTCAAAGACCATAACACTACCACTTTGTCCAGGACATCAAACCTCTTCACTCATCTTTAAATATCATGATTTCTTTTCTATCTTTGGTTAACATCCCAAACAACGAACATCGAATCCATGAACAAAATTATCTCAACATTCTTCCCAATATTTTCCTTAATTGAATCATCATCCATTTCTCCACCAAAATCTCATATCATGCGGATATTCTTCTAACTTCTTACTTTCCTTAATTCCTCGAAACTCATTATCAATCATGTTGTCTTGAAACTCCTATATAACCTTGACTAACATCTTCGTGATACTATCACACATTTCGATGATTCCTTACCTTTACATCACATAACTCCGGTGAACATTTTCCTCAGCTTACTTTTATCCTTCTTTTCTCTTTACACTCAATAATACCAATTTAATAGCTCAACTCCTTATTACTTCTATCTAACCCTTTTGTGCACCAATTACCTTCTCATCGCTCCAAAACTCAAATCCCATTATTTTATATCGATATCATCTCCCTCTTTCTTACCACAAATATTCTCTTATTATGTCATCAATCACCCTTGCCACTAATACATCCATAGAATCAACGTTCTTGTTCAACAATTGCATCTCCCTTCTTACATCTCTAGAAATCAAAATTCCTTTCATACCGCCAATTGCCCAAGGAAAACCCACAATAGTTTCATCTCCTAAAAAGCCAAATCTCCACCCCACGACATGTCTCCACAAAGTTCACTATATACCACTCTTCTCAACCCCTTTAAAACGAACTTTCATTATGTATATTCTTAACCCACACGGCTCTTAACTACCTCCCTCCATAATTCTTTACACATCTCAAGTTGTCACTATCCATATCCTTACTCTCAATCCTTTCATTCTCACGCTCCTTACACTCACATCATCCATTGCCCACATTCACCTACTTTTACGTTACTCAACACACACTCATATTACTCATCTTATTTCATCTCAGAAAACATGCTCTATGTCTCAATTAAGCCATAACAATCTTCCTTTTTTTTTTTTTTTCCACTATCTATTACAACCACGTATAACTCATGTCCTCCCACCGAACTCATACTCACCACAGGTGCCACTCACTACACCACAAGATTGGGTAACTTACGCGTCAAGACCACATACATGTAAAATAATGCATAAAGAAGCAAAATAATAACTTTGAATTAAACATAATATGCAACGAAGTTAAAAGATAAATATATGACCCAAAACAAGGGTCACTAGATCGAGTACAGGCCACTCGATCGAGTAAGGGACTTACTCGATCGAGTAGGTCAAGATCAGAAGCACATAAAACAAATCACCAGGGCTACTCGATCGAGTAACTAACGTACTCGATCGAGTGCCCCCTTACTCGATCGAGTACCAAGGATACTCGATCGAGTGCCCCAATTCTCAAGATTGTCCCAGCCAGTAAAACAGTCATAACTCACTCATTTCTTGGTCGTTTTGGGCGTGTGACCTCTCGTTAGAATCGTAAAAGAACAAGCTATCACCTCCAATTGGAATCACATCAAAATCATTTATGCATCTCAAGTTATAACAGTTTAAAGACAACTTTGCTGTAATCAGACGACATAACTATTTGATTTTTACTTCCTAACAGCTTAAACAACAACCAAGCAAACAAAACCAGTCCAAACTCATAAAACCAGTATTCAAAATCATATGTTACTATTTTCAAAAGCCAAACAACAACATTCATCATGCACATAATTTATCTAACTTGCCAATTATGACTTACCCACATGTTTTCATTCTATTACCTTTCGTAAACAAAGTCACAAATACATGACGTCAAGTCCCCTATTCACATGTTACTAGCATAACAACATTATAAAATAACTTTCATTATATAACATGCTTAATCGGAACCATGTTACCATACCACGATGATCCATCTTTTCCCACTAATTCATCCATCATACCACATATTTACCCACCATATTCGTTCAACACATTCACCCAGCACATGTTCAATTCACACTCCCAACTTTCTGTACTTTTACTCAATACGACAACAACAACATGTATACTTACACATCGCTTTATATATATATATATATACAAAACGCTTTTCCTTACATAACTATAACATGCCAAATTACACGTATCAATCATTATACTTTCATGCCTTACAATCCACCAACATATAATTCACGTCACCAACATCAATTCATGCAACATACTACTACATAGATACACACAGCACACAATATGCACATAACGATCCCGACACATATCCCATGGTGACCGGTTCAAAATTGTAGGGCGAGTTCGCGACTTTAGGACGTCTCCCAAGTCTTTGCATTAGCTCCTACAACCTTTACCCCGGGTTCATTTTAATTGACTCCCTAGATTCGTTAGATTCATTGGTTACAGGTTTCAGGATCGTCTCTCTGATACCATTTGTAACACCCCCATACTCCGAGTGCCTTACCAAGACCACTCAGGTATGAAGACATCACCATCTCGGTTGCCCGAGGTATGATAATCAAATAGACAAAACGGAAACAATATTTATTATAAATAGTTTAATGATTACATTACAAAACCAATCGTAAGCAAAATACAATCGTTGTTCTCAAACTATAAACCAACTGAAAGGAACGTCCTAACGAAACACGGCGGAAGACTAAAGACTCGACATGTGATGACTCCATCCCTGACTAGATCCCACGCGTATCCAAGATATACCGCAAAATCGCTCACCACCCCGAATGGATCACCACAGTTTTTAAAACATTTAAACGGGGTCAGTACTAATCACACAATTCAATATATCAACAATAAGACAAACAGACAGCTTAACCATCACACACACACACACACAACCACACCAATCCAACAATCTCAATCACCGACTGTCCACTGGACCAGCCCTGCCAGTGGGGGACCGCAGCCGTTCCCACCTAAGCCCCGCTCATCATACGAGCGATAACCCTGTCCCATTAATGTGCACATCCCCTTTCGTGGCGGGTTCCACGAAGGGCGAAACTAGGGCGTGAGATCACTCCCGCAAGTGACCCCACTCAGCCGAGAACGCATCTCGAGAACCATCACAAACACAACCACAATCACAATCACAATTACAATTACAATCATCATATCAATCAACTAACTACAAAGACATCACCAATATCCCATTATGGGACTAATGCGAGTAGGAAATCCTACCCGGATAGCACAACACGCAGACGGTATCTACAAACTGTGTCTCAAAACGCCTCTTCTATGAACTCTCCTCCTACCATACAACACATAGATACTACTATTCAATTACTATTCATAAAAACCCCAAATTCCTAAATTAGGGTTTCACTAATCTTAACAAAACATTATATAAATTACATTAAAAGCTTACCCTCGACGCAAGGAATCCAACGACACAAACTACGATGCAAACCGACCGCCGTCGAACTCGGGAATTGTCAAGGACGCGATTAGGAAGAAGACAAGTTGCTTTCTCTCTTAAACGGGTTTTAGGTTTTGTAAAAAGTGATTTAGAACAAAGACGAATTGGTTTAAATACCTTAATCGCGTAATTAACAAAACCCGAGAAAACTCCCCCGTAAAACCGGACACTCGATCGAGTACCCAAGGTACTCGATCGAGTACCCCCCTACTCGATCGAGTACCCCAGCTACTCGATCGAGTACCCAACAGGTCAGAAACTATTTTATTTCGCAACTTGCCCTTACTCGACAGAGTAAGGGCTACTCGATAGAGTACCCCAAGACTTATAAATACGGAGTATTACAGTCGCAGTTTTCAATTTCATCTATCTCGTTTCCAATAATCACTTTGACATTTCGCATATTGCCTTCCCTTTTTTTTTTTTTTTTTTTTTTTTTTTTTTTTTTTTTTTTTTCAACCAACTTCAATGTTCAATTTCATCTATCTCCATTTTTTCGAACCAACTTCCCAATCATCTCTTGAAGCATATGTAGAACATGTAGTTGTTTGGTTCTTTGTTTCACATAGACCTTTGCAACATAAGTGAATTGAATGTGAAGGGGTGATGTCTTTGGGTATTGAAAATGAAGGATTTTGAGCAATTTGAAGAGTATAAGAGACATCCATTTGAAGGTGGTTGAAAGGGTTGGTATTCGTATTGAAGGACGTTTTGACCATGGTGGGTTAAGGGTAGGTTAATGGGTAGGATTTGGGAGATGAAAGGATGAGTGGATTTGGAGGTTTGGAGGTTTGGACGGGTAGGGATAGATGGTGGGTTGAGGTAGTAAATGGCCCAATAAATGTGGGAGGAGAGGTAGTTGGCCCAACTTAAACACATTTAATTACTCGAAATAAAAACGCAAGGTAGCATATAATAAACGTAAATTTAGATATGAGGTTGAGTGATTACCGACTCACAAATACGGTGTCAATTTTTGGTCCAAACATGATGTCAATGCACTTAGAACACTTAATGACATATATCCAATTTGAATTTAATCAATTAAGGAAATTTGTAAAACTCATACTAAAAATCACAAGCAATTAATTAACCCAATTTCTAGTCTAAATTTCTCAAAATGTTCTCTTGCAAGTGGCTTAGTAAAAATATCGGCAATTTGATTTTCGGTCTTGCAAAAGATAAGTTTAACATGTCCTTTTTCCACATGATCACGAATAAAATGGTGACGAATATCAATATGCTTAGTTTTAGAGTGTTGAATAGGATTTTTGGAAATATTTATTGCACTCGTATTATCACACATTAAGGGAATGGAGTCAAAAATAATACCAAAATCCAAGAGTTGTTGTTTTACCCAAAGGAGTTGAGAACAACAATGTGCCGCACTAACGTACTCACTTTCGGCCGTAGAAAGAGCTACCGTGTTTTGTTTCTTCGAGGCCCAAGAAGTCAAGCAAGGACCTAAGAACGTTGCAATTCCGGAGGTACTCTTTCTATCAACCGTGCACCCAGCATAGTCCGCGTCCGAAAAGCCTATAAGATCAAAAGGACAATGTAAAGGGTACCATAGGTAAAGATTTTGTGTTCCAATCAAATATCGAAGAATTCGTTTAACGGCTTTGAAATGTGATTCTTTCGGATTTGCTTGGAACCTAGCACATAAACAAACACTAAAGAGAATGTCGGGACGACTTGCGGTCAAGTAAAGAAGTGAGCCTATCATACCTCTATACACCTTATCACTAACATTCTTACCGAGTTCATCTTTGTCCAATTTGGACCCGGCTACCATAGGTGTATCATGAGGCTTACCATTAGTCATTCCAAATTTCTTAAGCATTTCCTTAACATACCTTTGTTGATGGATCATGACTCCATCCTTTGATTGCTTAATTTGGAGCCCAAGGAAGAATCCTAGCTCACCCATCATGCTCATTTCAAACTCCGATTTCATTAGTTCCGAAAAATATAAGTAAAGGAGTTCATTTGTTGCACCAAATATAATGTCATCAACATATACTTGTACAACCAACAGTTCTTGGATTGTTGCTTCAAGAACAATGTTTTGTCAACGGAGCCTCTTTTAAAACCATTTTCAATAAGAAATTTAGACAATCTATCATACCAACATCTTGGTGCTTGTTTTAAACCATAAAGAGCTTTGTCTAATTTGAAAACATGGTTAGGCAAGTCATTGTTCTCAAAACCCGGTGGTTGCTCTACAAAGACATCTTCTTCCAAATATCCATTTAAGAAAGCGGTTTTGACATCCATTTGGAAGAGTTTAATGCCTTTGTGAGCCGCAAAAGCTATAAGTAATTGTATGGCCTCAAGTCTAGCTACCGGTGCATAGGTTTCATCGTAATCAATACCCTCTTGTTGGTTATAACCTTGCACCACTAGTCTAGCCTCGTTCCTTACAATTTCTCCCGAGTCATCAAGCTTGTTGCGAAAGACCCACCTAGTACCAATGACGGTACGATTAGGCGGTCTAGGGACTAAGTGCCATACCTCGTTTCTTTTGAATTGATTGAGCTCTTCTTGCATAGCAAGCAACCAATCTGCATCGATCAAGGCGATTACATTTGAAGGTTCAATTTGAGATAGGAAGGCATTGTGGGCACAATACTCATTGAGATTAGCGAGATTGTTGACGGATGATCTTGTTCGAATTCCCGAGTTGAGATCACTTGTGAGATTAGTGAGTGGATGAGAGCTTTGATGTTTCCACTTCTTTGGAACAATGGTTTCTTGTTCCCCCCTCAACAAACATCGATCACTGATGGATTGTTTCTATTGGCCTGGAAGGTTCTTCATCCTCACTGTTTTGGGTTACTTCAGTTCTGGAGGTGGATGCAACAGTCGTTGGGTCTGTTGCTTCCAGAGAAGAATCAGAGGTGCTACGTGTTCCCCCTGAGTTGCTGATCTCCTTTGAAGGTGAGTCTCGTGTCTCATTGCAATTCGGTCTTTGGGAGCTTCTTCATCCGTGAACACGAAGTCTTTTCGAACAAGACCAATTTCAAACTCATCATCCTCATCCTCATCATCATCATCCATGTTTTGTACCTGTCCAAGCACACTAGATTCATCAAAAATGACATGGATGCTTTCTTTAATTAACAAGGTTCGTTTATTGTAAACTTTATAGGCCTTGCTATGATCGGAGTACCCAATAAATACTCCTTCATCACTACGTGGATCGAACTTACCCAAATTGTTTTTACCATTGTTATGAACAAAACATTTGCTTCCAAAACATCTAAAATATGAAATGTTGGGTTTTCTTCCACGTAACGATTCATAGGGAGTTTTATTTAATATACTCCTTATCATGACACGATTATGAATGTAGCAAGCGGTATTTACCGCTTCGGCCCAAAAGTTTTTAGGCAACTTACTAGATAATAACATTGTTCTAGCCATTCCTTCAAGGGTTCTATTCATCCTTTCTACCACACCATTTTGTTGTGGTGTTCTAGGAGCCGAGAAGTTATGGTCTACACCATTGTCATCACAATAAGCACCAAATGATGAGTTTTCGAATTTGGTTCCGTGATCGGTTCTCATTGAAACAAGTTTTAAACCAAGTTTATTTTGAATCTTTCTTAACCAAATTAGAAACTCATCAAATGTCTCATCCTTAGAGCTTAGGAAGAGTGCCCAAACGAACCTAGAGTAATCATCAACAATGACACACACATAACGACTACCACCTCTACTTCTAGTTCTCATTGGTCCACGCAAGTCGATATGTAAAAGTTGTAAAGGTTGAGATGTACTCACAATTCTTTTTTATTTAAAGGAACTTCTAACATGTTTGCCTCTAGCACATTCATCACAAACTTTATCAAAATCAGACTTTATATTAGGAATGCCTTCAACTAAGTCAAGTCTTTTAAGGGTATTAAGAGTTTTTGTACTAACATGACCAAACCTTTTATGCCATAACCAAGGATCATTGTTCATTACACTCATGCAAGACATGGTGTGACCGGATAGAGTGTTCAAATTAGTTAAGTATACGTCTTTGACACGTCTTCCTTCGAGTATTAGTTCATTAGTAGTGGCATCAAAAATTCGACACATATTGGCACGAAATTCAACAACATTACCCTTATCACAAAGTTGAGAAATACTAAGGAGATTATGTTTCAAACCTTTGACAAGCCGCACATTGTCGACACAAAGTAAGGATGACTTACCAACTTTTCCAATACCAATTACTTCACCTTTCTTGTTGTCACCAAACCTTACCGTGCCACCATCATATGCTTTAAGTGAGAGGAATTGGCTTCTATCACCCATCATGTGACGAGAGCATCCACTATCCAAGTACCAATTGCGGCCGCCTCTCACCAAGCCCTACACAAGATTAGTTTTTGAGTTTAGGAACCCAAATGAATTTGGGTCCCCTTTTGTGATCAACATATCTTATGGTATCTTTCCTAATCCGTATTTGCTTAATTATTTTGATGTTCTTGTTAATGTCATGAAATCTTTTCTCACAAGTGTTGAGGACATGACCATTCTTACCACAATAATTGCAAATAATGTATTCGGGAAGACCCACGTATTTTCTCCTTCTAAAATCGTTTTAGGCTTCGGATGCAGATCGACTGTTCCATTTGAACCCCAAACCAGCAGTTTTGTTACATCTCTCGGTTTGATTCGTGAGGAAGTTTAACACGGTTTGACTTCCTTCCCATTTTTCAGTGATGTTTTTAGCACTAACAAGTTCCTTGTTTAGTTCCTCGACTTTGAAGGTGAGATACTTGTTTCTTTCTTTAGAGCTTTCAAGCTCCCTTTTCATTATGTCATACTCGGATTTAAACTCCATGAAAGTTTCAGATTTTTGTTGAACATTAAGCTTAAGACTCGAGATGCATTTATCTAGGTGAACGATTTTAGATCTAGATGAACTACATTCGGGAGATTCATGTTGAAATTTGACAAATTTTTCGTGAAGCATTCTAATCTCCCTCTTGTAGGCATCTATGTTAACCTTAAGACATTCATTCTCCTTGGATAAGTTAGTGACAAGTTCATTCGAAACTTCATTTCTCTTTGTCGAGGTGACGATCGAGACATCTTGTTACTTTAGGTTCTTCTACCTCATCAACTAGGTCATTAATGACGCCTTTGAAAAGAGATTTTTCTTTTAAAAGTTCATCATTCTTTTCAACTTCTATAGACAACCTTTTTTCCACTATGAAGTCATGAGTGTGAGCATTGAGTTTCGACACAAGATATCCAATTCTTTCTTTAGAATCCTCATACTTAGATGTCATCTCATCAAGACGTTTGTTTAGATCAACGAATTCATCGGATCTATGATGAGGAGTAGATCTAGAAGTGCTACACTCGGGCATACCCTTTTGAAGAAAGGTAAGCCTCTCATGAAGAACCTCTATTTCTTTCTTTAGACTAACTACCTCACCTTTTAGACACTTGTTTTCATTGACCAAACATTCAATTTTCTCATTGGACTTGTCTAAATGTTTGTTAGAAGCAACAGTCTCAGACACTGTTTCTTTTAGGTCTACAATCTCAACCACAAGGTCATCTAATTCATCTTTAAGAGCATCTTTGTCCTTCAAAAGGTCATCACGTTCCTTGGTTAGCAAGGAAACTTGCATCACCAAAGTGGTGTTGATATTTTCAAGGTCAGAGACATCCGTGGGGATCATTTTAAGACACTCAAGTTCTTTAGTAAATTGTTTATTCAATTTGTTGACTCTTTTTGCTTCATCATAAGCCTCAGAGGTGACAGTGACACTGTCTGTTGCTTTCAGTTCATTTTTAAGGTTAAAGTTTTCTTGAGCAATTTCTTCAATTTCGTCTTGCATGACATCAAGCTTATCATTTTGTGAACGACACTTATCAAAGAGTTTGTCAAGAAGCTTACATACCATTTCTTTGGAGTAAGATCTAACCTTGGCTTTTAGATGTTTTACCTCATTATCGGAGTCCGAGTCGGAATCATCGGGGTGAGCCATGAGACATCTAAGATGTTCAATTTTGGAAGTTTTTGAGACTTTGTCCTTGAGATGACTTGTAAGACACATTTTAGACTCTAGTTGCTCCTCGATGAGTTCCTCATCTTCCTCGGAGTCGGACATTCCCCAAATTACGGTCATGACTCTATGTTTGTAGTCCCTTTTAACTTTGTCTCGTTTTTCCTTTGATTCAATTTCATCCCACTTGGGACATTCTTTAACTTGGTGAGTTTTATCACCACACTTAAAGCATCCCACGGTGGAACTAGGTCGTTTCCTAGGAAAACGTTTTTTCGAGTAATTATTATTGAACTTTCTATTTTCTAGATCATTGACCAACCCAACTAGATTCCTTGAGAACATAGCAAACTCGTTTTCCTCCTTGTCTTCTCCATCGTTTGGAGAGGACGTGAGAGCGAGGCTCCTTCCCTTTGAAGACTCACTAGAATGCTTATCGAGATTGAACTCGTGAGCCATTAGTGATCCCATTAGTTCATGAGGAGATAGGATTGACAAATCTTTGGCTTCCTCTATAGCGGTAACTTTGGGTTGCCACTTAGAGGTTAGACTACGAAGGATTTTCCGAATGATGTCCTCGGACTCGAAATCCCTTCCTAGACTTTTTAGCTCATTAATAATACAAGAAAAACGTGAAGAAAAGCTATTTATGGACTCGTCCTTTGACATTCTAAACATCTCATATTGTTGCATGAGAAGGTCAATACGGTGTTTTCTAACTTGGGAAGTCCCCTCATATGCAAGTACAAGAGAGTCCCAAATAGATTTTGCCGTAGGACATCCAGAGATTCGACTAACTTCCCCCTCACCAACACAACGTTGAAGAATCGACATTGCTTTGGAGTTCTTTTCGGCAAGCTTGAAGTCGTTCTCATTGTAATTTCTTTCCTCTTTTGTCTTGGTGAAACCGTTAAGAATATCGGTTTCCTCAATGGCAAGAGGTCCATTTTGGATGATGTTCCAACATTGATAATCGATACTTTTGATGTAATGTTCCATTTTGAGTTTCCACCATCCAAAATTCGAACCGGTAAAGACCGGGATCTTGGAGTGTTTCTCGGAATCCATTACCCACGAATCAAACTCTAAGGCGGTTAGCCTCGATCAAGAGCACGAGGCTCTGATACCAATTGTTGAGTTTATGGATTCAAGTACCTAAGAGGGGGAGGGGGTGAATTAGGTACTCTTTTAAAAAAATTTAACTTCAACTTTATTGGATTAAAGTAAGTTAAGAGAACAAAAGAGATTAGAGGATACTTTGAATAATATTGAAAGATTGAACAAGTATCACGATGAATGTTTGCTGAAGTATGAAAGCAACAATCGTTCTGACTGTATCTATTTGTCTCAGTTTGTGGAATATGACTGCAGACCAAATGCGACAGTATGATGAACTGTTACTTCGAAGGTTTAAGCAAAGCAAAACAAACAATATAAAAAACAGCGGAAATAGAAAGGAAAGATGAACACACGAGATTTTGAATTGGTTCGGCAAATACTCAAGTGCCTACGTCCAATCTACCTTTTTATTACTTTCCTTTAGTGATCTACTCCGACAACTAAAAGACCCTTGTAATAAAAGACACCAACCTACTCCGGTTGTAAAGCTAGTACAAGAACTACTCCGTTCTTATGACAAGCTAACTCGCAATCTACTCCGATTGCCAAGAGTTAAAGGACTACTCCGTCCTAGAACTCAACAACTCACAACCTACTCCGGTTGTCAAGAGTTAAAGACTACTCCGTCCTAAACTCTACTAACACACTTAGAATGTTATAGGATCAAGTTTCCACTAACATATTCTTAGCAAAGAATAGAGATGGACAACTTTTACAAGATCAACAATTCTTAAGCAAGAGAGTTTAGTATTATAAAGCAACAGTAGCCACGACTGTAACAACTTGAAGACACTTGAAGACTTTTAAAGATTTTTGCAAATACAACACGATTTTTAGCTTTAAAAATAATTTGCAAAGATGGAAGAATTATTTCAGAAAAGTCTTGGGGATTTATGAAGGTGAGGCACGGTTTATATAGAGGAGGTGAGTGAAGGGGTTGCTAGGGTTTTGAAGGGTCAAAGACCTCACATGTGAAGGGCAATAGCAACCACCCAAAACTTGCACCAAAAAGGCCTCTTTTGCAAAGGTAAGAATAGAGAAAGATGGTTTGAAATATATCCTTAAAAGCTCTTGCAAATTCAGAAAACAAAGAGAGAAAAGACAAGTCACATGATGACAA